>NW_027096115.1:0-77201 GCF_040115645.1 Euwallacea fornicatus | reverse complement strand
TACCAATTTTGTTCAAATCGTCTCCTTTTGGCAAAATAAGCATAATAAGGCCTTAAACGGCAAATCGTCAATTTGGCTCTAATAGAAGCGGCACTTTTTGGCCAAATCGTACAATTTGACGATATTTCGCCAATGCTTCAACCAATTTTGTTCAAATCGTCTCCTTTTGGCAAAATAAGCATAATAAGGCCTTAAACGGCAAATCGTCAATTTGGCTCTAATAGAAGCGGCACTTTTTGGCCAAATCTTATGATTTGGCGATATTTCGCCAACGGTTCAACCAATTTTGTTCAAATCGTCTCCTTTTGGCAAAATAAGCATAATAAGGCCTTAAACGGCAAATCATCAATTTGGCTCTAATAGAAGCGGCACTTTTTGGCCAAATCGTACAATTTGGCGATATTTCGACAACGCTTCAACCAATTTTGTTCAAATCGTCTCCTTTTGGCAAAATAAGCATAATAAGGCCTTTAACGGCAAATCGTCAATTTGGCTCTAATAGAAGCGGCACTTTTTGGCCAAATCGTACAATTTGGCGATATTTCGCCAACGCTTCAACCAATTTTGTTCAAATCGTCTCCTTTTGGCAAAATAAGCATAATAAGGCCTTAAACGGCAAATCATCAATTTGGCTCTAATAGAAGCGGCACTTTTTGGCCAAATCGTACAATTTGGCGATATTTCGACAACGCTTCAACCAATTTTGTTCAAATCGTCTCCTTTTGGCAAAATAAGCATAATAAGGCCTTTAACGGCAAATCGTCAATTTGGCTCTAATAGAAGCGGCACTTTTTGGCCAAATCGTACAATTTGGCGATATTTCGCCAACGCTTCAACCAATTTTGTTCAAATCGTCTCCTTTTGGCAAAATAAGCATAATAAGGCCTTAAACGGCAAATCGTCAATTTGGCTCTAATAGAAGCGGCACTTTTTGGCCAAATCGTACAATTTGGCGATATTTCGCCAACGCTTCAACCAATTTTGTTCAAATCGTCTCCTTTTGGCAAAATAAGCATAATAAGGCCTTAAACGGCAAATCGTCAATTTGGCTCTAATAGAAGCGGCACTTTTTGGCCAAATCTTATGATTTGGCGATATTTCGCCAACGCTTCAACCAATTTTGTTCAAATCGTCTCCTTTTGGCAAAATAAGCATAATAAGGCCTTAAACGGCAAATCGTCAATTTGGCTCTAATAGAAGCGGCACTTTTTGGCCAAATCTTATGATTTGGCGATATTTCGCCAACGCTACAACCAATTTTGTTCAAATCGTCTCCTTTTGGCAAAATAAGCATAATAAGGCCTTAAACGGCAAATCGTCAAATTGGCTCTAATAGAAGCGGCACTTTTTGGCCAAATCGTACAATTTGGCGATATTTCGCCAACGCTTCAACCAATTTTGTTCAAATCGTCTCCTTTTGGCAAAATAAGCATAATAAGGCCTTTAACGGCAAATCGTCAATTTGGCTCTAATAGAAGCGGCACTTTTTGGCCAAATTGTACAATTTAGCGATATTTCGCCAACGCTTCAACCAATTTTGATCAAATCGTCTCCTTTTGGCAAAATAAGCATAATAAGGCCTTAAACGGCAAATCGTCAATTTGGCTCTAATAGAAGCGGCACTTTTTGGCCAAATCGTACAATTTGGCGATATTTCGCCAACGCTTCAACCAATTTTGTTCAAATCGTCTCCTTTTGGCAAAATAAGCATAATAAGGCCTTAAACGGCAAATCGTCAATTTGGCTCTAATAGAAGCGGCACTTTTTGGCCAAATCTTATGATTTGGCGATATTTCGCCAACGCTTCAACCAATTTTGTTCAAATCGTCTCCTTTTGGCAATATAAGCATAATAAGGCCTTAAACGGCTAATCGTCAATTTGGCTCTAATAGAAGCGGCACTTTTTGGCCAAATCTTATGATTTGGCGATATTTCGCCAACGCTACAACCAATTTTGTTCAAATCGTCTCCTTTTGGCAAAATAAGCATAATAAGGCCTTAAACGGCAAATCGTCAATTTGGCTCTAATAGAAGCGGCACTTTTTGGCCAAATCTTATGATTTGGCGATATTTCGCCAACGCTACAACCAATTTTGTTCAAATCGTCTCCTTTTGGCAAAATAAGCATAATAAGGCCTTTAACGGCAAATCGTCAATTTGGCTCTAATAGAAGCGGCACTTTTTGGCCAAATCGTACAATTTGGCGATATTTCGCCAACGCTTCAACCAATTTTGTTCAAATCGTCTCCTTTTGGCAAAATAAACATAATAAGGCCTTAAACGGCAAATCGTCAATTTGGCTCTAATAGAAGCGGCACTTTTTGGCCAAATCGTACAATTTGACGATATTTCGCCAATGCTTCAACCAATTTTGTTCAAATCGTCTCCTTTTGGCAAAATAAGCATAATAAGGCCTTAAACGGCTAATCGTCAATTTGGCTCTAATAGAAGCGGCACTTTTTGGCCAAATCTTATGATTTGGCGATATTTCGCCAACGCTACAACCAATTTTGTTCAAATCGTCTCCTTTTGGCAAAATAAGCATAATAAGGCCTTAAACGGCAAATCGTCAATTTGGCTCTAATAGAAGCGGCACTTTTTGGCCAAATCTTATGATTTGGCGATATTTCGCCAACGCTACAACCAATTTTGTTCAAATCGTCTCCTTTTGGCAAAATAAGCATAATAAGGCCTTTAACGGCAAATCGTCAATTTGGCTCTAATAGAAGCGGCACTTTTTGGCCAAATCGTACAATTTGGCGATATTTCGCCAACGCTTCAACCAATTTTGTTCAAATCGTCTCCTTTTGGCAAAATAAACATAATAAGGCCTTAAACGGCAAATCGTCAATTTGGATCTAATAGAAGCGGCACTTTTTGGCCAAATCTTATGATTTGGCGATATTTCGCCAACGCTTCAACCAATTTTGTTCAAATCGTCTCCTTTTGGCAAAATAAGCATAATAAGGCCTTAAACGGCAAATCATCAATTTGGCTCTAATAGAAGCGGCACTTTTTGGCCAAATCGTACAATTTGGCGATATTTCGACAACGCTTCAACCAATTTTGTTCAAATCGTCTCCTTTTGGCAAAATAAGCATAATAAGGCCTTTAACGGCAAATCGTCAATTTGGCTCTAATAGAAGCGGCACTTTTTGGCCAAATCGTACAATTTGGCGATATTTCGCCAACGCTTCAACCAATTTTGTTCAAATCGTCTCCTTTTGGCAAAATAAGCATAATAAGGCCTTAAACGGCAAATCGTCAATTTGGCTCTAATAGAAGCGGCACTTTTTGGCCAAATCTTATGATTTGGCGATATTTCGCCAACGCTACAACCAATTTTGTTCAAATCGTCTCCTTTTGGCAAAATAAGCATAATAAGGCCTTAAACGGCAAATCGTCAATTTGGCTCTAATAGAAGCGGCACTTTTTGGCCAAATCGTACAATTTGGCGATATTTCGCCAACGCTTCAACCAATTTTGTTCAAATCGTCTCCTTTTGGCAAAATAAGCATAATAAGGCCTTAAACGGCAAATCGTCAATTTGGCTCTAATAGAAGCGGCACTTTTTGGCCAAATCTTATGATTTGGCGATATTTCGCCAACGCTACAACCAATTTTGTTCAAATCGTCTCCTTTTGGCAAAATAAGCATAATAAGGCCTTAAACGGCAAATCGTCAATTTGGCTCTAATAGAAGCGGCACTTTTTGGCCAAATCTTATGATTTGGCGATATTTCGCCAACGCTACAACCAATTTTGTTCAAATCGTCTCCTTTTGGCAAAATAAGCATAATAAGGCCTTAAACGGCAAATCATCAATTTGGCTCTAATAGAAGCGGCACTTTTTGGCCAAATCGTACAATTTGGCGATATTTCGACAACGCTTCAACCAATTTTGTTCAAATCGTCTCCTTTTGGCAAAATAAGCATAATAAGGCCAGTTATTTTTCAGATTAAATAAAGCAGCTTTTAAAAAAATCACTAATTTATTAAACTGAAATTAACCTGAACAAGAATCACGTAAAACGTGCAGCGAGAATGAACGAATACAAACAACAACGCTTATACAGTCAACCTCTTATTTATACCTAGGCTAGCGCTACGTCACAGCATTTATGCTGATGCCGTCGTATCTATACTGTAACACCTCCATCCTCAGATGGTCATATAAACCCTAGTTTCTATGACCTAAAATACAATAGTTTCTTGGTTAACATTTGTTTTGGGTTTTACATTCAAAGGCCATAGATACTTGGCTAACAATGCTAGTATTAATATACCTATTATAACATAAAGCAGAATTGTCCAAATGCTAGTTCTATCATAGTAAATATTTTCGTCTAATAACTTAGTATTTTCTATTTTCTGTTGATTTACTTCCTCTTGTAATTTAACAATCTTGTTCATGTCTATTTGACTTAAATTAGGTAATTTAATTTCCTTATGTGATACTTGATACTTATAATTAGGGGTAACATTTGGTAATGGTACATTTTGAAATTCTATTTTCTTATTTCCATAGTCGCTTAAAGTAATATTTCCTATCTTAAGTTGACATTTCTGGTCTAATTCTATTAATTGTGTTCCATGTAATAAGATGTTAGTCTGTGATTCCTTACAAACTTCTAATCCTATAACATCTTTATTTGTTATCACGATCCATTTATTTTTGTCTACCCTTTGAATTTGTATGTTCTTGATATCTATATATACGGGATTACAATTTTTAATATCGGCTTCGTATCTTAATAATTTTACTTCACAAGGTATATAGTCATTAAAGTTTTCAGGGTGGACATCAGAGCATAGGTATTCGTGTGTAGCGATACTTTGACAGGGTCGATTAACATAGTTAAATGTTTTATCATTTATAATTAGGTACTCGAAACTTGGTACTATCACTTTGTAAGAATTGCCGTATTTTACAGGCAACGGAAACAATCGAAATAGATTATAAGCTTGAGTCTCCACTAAAGGAATTTCGATAACGAAAATTATCGCACGGTCCTTTGCGTAGCTTTTTATTTCTATGGTGTTTTCTAATTTTAACAGATTATCAATGTCCGGTTCGAATGGCAATTTCTCGAGTTTTACTTGGGTCTGAACAAGTTGTAGTTCTTTTAGAAGCAGGTTTGCATCGATTATGTTATTATGAAAGGTATTTATTTTAGCGAATGTAATGGCTTCTTGTATGTCTGATATGATATCGTAGATATTCTGGTAGAAAGTTGTGATTTGGGTGATGATCATGTGGATACGAAAGAATTCAAAAAGGTTCGTTTCTTCAATGTCGACTTGATTTATAACGTCAATAATCTGTTTGATTCGCGATTCTAATACGATTTGATTATGCGATACATTTTTGATTGTATCTTGAAAGTTGTTCATCGCTTTATCGAGGAGGGTTGCTTGTTTGTCTAGTGCTAGTTTTAAATTATTTTGATTAGCTTTAAGTACCTCGATGTTATGATCAATGCGTATCGCATCTTCTTGGTCCAAATTCCCTGTTACTGTTTTGATCAATGAACCTAATGCGTTGATCAAGGCTCGTTTTGTCCGCATTCTGGTTGGTAAAATTTGATTTAGTTGTGCATTAATTTTTTGCCTTAGATTATTGGTGACGATAAAGGAGTTGTGAAATTCAACTTTATAATGTGTAGCCTTATTCATAGTTTCTTGGAGCATGTCATATTTTAGATTAATGTCAGAAAATTCCTTTATCAATTTGGTCATGTCGAATATTTGAATGAAGCTCCAATGATTGGTCGTTTTCTGAGCGTTGCCTAATTTATAGGGTAGTATGCCGGGATTAGTGTTTAGGTCGTGGTATTGGGGTTTTCCATGTGTAAAGGGCCATCTGTAATAAGGGGTTTCTTTAGTTCTTTTATGTGGACTATTTCAATTTTATATGGGCTTTTGGTGTTTTTAATTTTTACCTTGTTGTGTTCCAATTTTTCTATGATTACGTACGGACCGTTGAATCTAGGTTTATTTTTATTCCTAGGGTTTAGGTTTTTGTAAACTTTTTGATTTAACTTAAAATCCATTGATTCGTTACCTTCGATATTCCTTTTCGCTAAAGTTTTCTTTTTACTTTGGTTAGTTTTTTCTACAATTTTGTCATACATGGCGTTTACTTTATCTTTGTGTGACGAAACATAGTCAGAATAGAACGTTGCGGTTACTAAGTCAAGGGGATCTCTAGAATTTGTATGCCCTAATATAATTTCGTGGGGTGTATATTTCGTAGTGCTATGGACCGTACTGTTATGAGCTATTATGGCATATGTTATCAATTCGTTAAGTGGTTTAGTATTATCCTTTTGCTTTAAGATTCTAAGATGTTCTATTATAGTGGAATGAAAGCGTTCGATGGGTGAATTCGATTCGTGATGTCTCGGGGTCGTAAAGTGAATGTTTATCTTCTGTGTTTTTAATAATTCTTTTAATAGTAAATTGTTAAATTCTTTACCATTGTCACAAGTAATTTCTTCAGGACAACCGAAAAATGAAAAGAAATTAATGAGTTTATCACAAACCGACTTTGCGTTTTTGTCATAGGGATAAGCTTGTCCGAATTTGGAAAATTTGTCAAATATTGTTAAGAAATTTTGATTTTCGAATATAAATGTGTCCATATGAATCATCTGGAATGGTTTGCTGGGTGTTTCGGTTCGTGCGAGTGGAATGTATGACCTTAAGCGGCTATATTTGTTGGTTTGGCAGATTACACAATCATTAATGTACCGAGTTACGTCTTTTTTTATGTGGGGCCAGTAATATAGTTTTTTAAGTCGCTCGCAAGTTTCTTCTATTCCTCTATGATTCTGTTTTCCTTCGTGTTGATACTTAATAAGCATAAGCTTTTCCTCAAGTTCAGAAATATTGTTAAGTAATTTTGTGCAGACTATGATTTTTAAATTTTGGAAGTATTCCAAACATACTTCAGTAAATAATGAAATAAAGTCTTTATCGAAAAAATAAACATAGGAGGGTTTTCCGGAGGTCATATATTCCTGAATAAATTGTTTTATTATTTTAAAATCGTAAGGTAATTCTACATTGTAAATCAAGTTGTTTTCGAATTTTTCACTATTGCATTTAATTCGCAAGTGAGCAGATCTTTTTATCAAGAATTGTGACGGTTTGTTGTTTATGGCTTCGTCAAGAATGCTTACGCCAGCGTTCTCACGGTCGGGCTGATGACTGTGGACGGTTTCATCGGAATCGCACGTGTCGGGAAGTTTTGCCGGATGGATTCGGATATCAGATACAATGTTTATATTTTGCTGACTAGGGCCAGGTCTATTCGTAACATCGTCGTTAACCTGATCTAATTCTTCCGTTTGATTTTCTAAGTACTCCAGGATGTTTGCGTCAGCATCACCGGGATTATTAACCACTGATTCGTTATCGTAAATGTTTAATTGAATACGAGACAATGCATCCGCGTTTGTATTTTGACGTCCTATCTTTTGATAAGGAATAATTCCGTAACCTTCGGTAAATTTAACAGGAATTTGTATCTTTTGTATACTTCTAGGGGCGATGATATGGTTCATATTAGGACAATGGAGTTTTTTAAACTGAGGTTTTTTCGTATCGTGACAAATAGGTATTTCTACATTGGGTAGTTTCAGTGTATTAGTTTTAAAGTCAAGGTTAGCATTTAGTTGTTTAATAAGGTCTAGTCCTATAAGTCCGTCAAATTTATCAGAAAAGTTAAACAGAAAGAATTTGTGAGACCCGGAAGTTTGAAATGTTGGAAATATAGGCAATGATGCTATTTCACTATGGAATGATGTCGCATGTGCTATTTGAACTTGGAAGGGTTCTTCTGAGATAGAATGGGGAAAGTATTCGTAGGCAATTTCGGGTTTAATGAAGCTTCTAGTACTTCCAGTGTCTAATAAAAATTTGGCTTTGATTTCAGGGATAAGAATGTAAGGGAGTTGAATGTCATTAGTATTGAGTAGTATTATGTCATGTCCGTATTTCGGCTGGTTGACGGAAAATTCAAATTTTCTTCCCCGTTTTTATAATCACTGTAGTAATTAGGGTCGGGACTTAAATCACTATCTACGCGGGGGTTTTCGTGATTGTTACAAAAAGAGTAATCGCTAGTGAGGGTAAGTTCTTCGGGTGATTGGGGAAGAACTTCCTGGTTATATAGCTCTTGACTAATAAAATTTCTTCTCGGATTGTGAATAACGGTATTCCCAGAACTAGTATCCATTGGTTCTACGGGGTTTCGATTAATATTTGATTTGTGAGATCTTTGACCGAATGGTGGTCTAGGTAAAAAAGGGGTTCTTTGAGAGTTACCGGATTGGTTATTGAAAGAGAAATTTGGTCTTGGTTGATAATTATGATTATTGAAACTATTAAATTGGGGTCTGGAAAAATTTGCGTGGTTAAAATTAGAATATGACGTCCTTAAAGAGTTTGGTTGGTTGAAGTTGGGGAATGTTGGTCTCGAAAAACCGTTGTGTTGTGTGTAATTCGAAAAGGGGTTAGGAGAATAATTATTCTGAGGTCCTTGAGTATTGAATGGATAAATAGGGGTTTGGTGAAAGTTATGTGAAAAGTTAGATCTACCTGTAGATCTGACGTTGGGTTTAAATTGTCTATTGAAATTTCCAGTGTTTTGCCCAAAGTTCTGAACATTTTTAAACTGTACGAAATTCTCTTCTTCTCTAACAAACGACATAGCCTGTTCTATACTATTAGGGGATTTTAATCTGACTACTAGTTGTAAATTATATGATAATCCGTTAATAAAAGTTTTCAAAGCGAACTCATCGTAGTGTTTTATTTTAATAAGCTTAGTTTCGTTACTATCGGAGCTTGCATTTAACTTTGAAAAAAGTAAGCTTCGAGAATCTTGAATTCTCATGCCGAATTGCAAAGGGCTTTCATTTTTAAATGGCTTTAAATTAATTAGGTCTTGGATAAGACAGTCAATCGATCGTTGATCCGAAAAACTAATTATCAAAACTTCTTTAATGAGACTCCAAGTGTTCAATTCGATACGTGAAGATATTAAATCTGCAGCTCTACCTGTCAGCTTGCTAAGAATGGTGTCAAATAAACAGACATTAATGGTATCACCGGGTTCTGTTCGATTGTAAAATGCCTTTAGTAAATTTTCTACGGCGGTAATAAATCTATTCAATAGTCTCGGATTCCCATCGAAAAGGGGAATATTATCAGACTGATATTTCAAGAGTTGATAATTCACTACTGGAGGCATATTTACGTTAATTGATTCTAATGATATATTGTTAAATGATTCAATTAAATTAGCTTCGTTAATCGGCTCAATCTTGATAGCGCCTAATTATAACAATTAATACACCTTTTAGTTTTAAAATTCTAAAATACTACTACTATCAAAACTACTAATTTTTCAGTAAATATCGGCAACAATAATGGACAAATAATAAAATTCGTAAAAGAAAATAATAAACTTACATTAAAATGAAGATCAGTACTTTCATACTGTTGTTCTCTGGTCAAATGGTAGTTCCTCTTTCCAGTTGTCAGCAGGGCAGGCGATTTTTGTCCTTTCCTGTGAGTGCTTATTCTAAGGCCTGGATCGATCGATATACCCTCGATTAATGGTCCAGGGGTTGTAGCGTTCTGCTGTTCCCGTTCAGTTACCAAGTTGATGCTTTGCCAGTAGGTACCTTCTATTGGTCTCCTCTTCTTCACTGGTTAGCGGCTTCCTTGGAGTTAGGTTCTATGAGCAAAATCTTAAAAGATACCGACTCAAAATATTCAGTTTTGAGCGTCTCAAAATCCGTACGACTGCGCCAGTTATTTTTCAGATTAAATAAAGCAGCTTTTAAAAAAATCACTAATTTATTAAACTGAAATTAACCTGAACAAGAATCACGTAAAACGTGCAGCGAGAATGAACGAATACAAACAACAACGCTTATACAGTCAACCTCTTATTTATACCTAGGCTAGCGCTACGTCACAGCATTTATGCTGATGCCGTCGTATCTATACTGTAACAGGCCTTTAACGGCAAATCGTCAATTTGGCTCTAATAGAAGCGGCACTTTTTGGCCAAATCGTACAATTTGGCGATATTTCGCCAACGCTTCAACCAATTTTGTTCAAATCGTCTCCTTTTGGCAAAATAAGCATAATAAGGCCTTAAACGGCAAATCGTCAATTTGGCTCTAATAGAAGCGGCACTTTTTGGCCAAATCGTACAATTTGGCGATATTTCGCCAACGCTTCAACCAATTTTGTTCAAATCGTCTCCTTTTGGCAAAATAAGCATAATAAGGCCTTAAACGGCAAATCGTCAATTTGGCTCTAATAGAAGCGGCACTTTTTGGCCAAATCTTATGATTTGGCGATATTTCGCCAACGCTTCAACCAATTTTGTTCAAATCGTCTCCTTTTGGCAAAATAAGCATAATAAGGCCTTAAACGGCAAATCGTCAATTTGGCTCTAATAGAAGCGGCACTTTTTGGCCAAATCTTATGATTTGGCGATATTTCGCCAACGCTACAACCAATTTTGTTCAAATCGTCTCCTTTTGGCAAAATAAGCATAATAAGGCCTTAAACGGCAAATCGTCAAATTGGCTCTAATAGAAGCGGCACTTTTTGGCCAAATCGTACAATTTGGCGATATTTCGCCAACGCTTCAACCAATTTTGTTCAAATCGTCTCCTTTTGGCAAAATAAGCATAATAAGGCCTTTAACGGCAAATCGTCAATTTGGCTCTAATAGAAGCGGCACTTTTTGGCCAAATTGTACAATTTAGCGATATTTCGCCAACGCTTCAACCAATTTTGATCAAATCGTCTCCTTTTGGCAAAATAAGCATAATAAGGCCTTAAACGGCAAATCGTCAATTTGGCTCTAATAGAAGCGGCACTTTTTGGCCAAATCGTACAATTTGGCGATATTTCGCCAACGCTTCAACCAATTTTGTTCAAATCGTCTCCTTTTGGCAAAATAAGCATAATAAGGCCTTAAACGGCAAATCGTCAATTTGGCTCTAATAGAAGCGGCACTTTTTGGCCAAATCTTATGATTTGGCGATATTTCGCCAACGCTTCAACCAATTTTGTTCAAATCGTCTCCTTTTGGCAATATAAGCATAATAAGGCCTTAAACGGCTAATCGTCAATTTGGCTCTAATAGAAGCGGCACTTTTTGGCCAAATCTTATGATTTGGCGATATTTCGCCAACGCTACAACCAATTTTGTTCAAATCGTCTCCTTTTGGCAAAATAACCATAATAAGGCCTTAAACGGCAAATCGTCAATTTGGCTCTAATAGAAGCGGCACTTTTTGGCCAAATCGTACAATTTGGCGATATTTCGCCAACGCTTCAACCAATTTTGTTCAAATCGTCTCCTTTTGGCAAAATAAGCATAATAAGGCCTTAAACGGCAAATCGTCAATTTGGCTCTAATAGAAGCGGCACTTTTTGGCCAAATCGTACAATTTGACGATATTTCGCCAACGCTTCAACCAATTTTGTTCAAATCGTCTCCTTTTGGCAAAATAAGCATAATAAGGCCTTAAACGGCAAATCGTCAATTTGGCTCTAATAGAAGCGGCACTTTTTGGCCAAATCGTACAATTTGGCGATATTTCGCCAACGCTTCAACCAATTTTGTTCAAATCGTCTCCTTTTGGCAAAATAAGCATAATAAGGCCTTAAACGGCAAATCGTCAATTTGGCTCTAATAGAAGCCGCACTTTTTGGCCAAATCGTACAATTTGACGATATTTCGCCAAAGCTTCAACCAATTTTGTTCAAATCGTCTCCTTTTGGCAAAATAAGCATAATAAGGCCTTAAACGGCAAATCGTCAATTTGGCTCTAATAGAAGCGGCACTTTTTGGCCAAATCGTACAATTTGACGATATTTCGCCAACGCTTCAACCAATTTTGTTCAAATCGTCTCCTTTTGGCAAAATAAGCATAATAAGGCCTTAAACGGCAAATCGTCAATTTGGCTCTAATAGAAGCGGCACTTTTTGGCCAAATCGTACAATTTGGCGATATTTCGCTAACGCTTCAACCAATTTTGTTCAAATCGTCTCCTTTTGGCAAAATAAGCATAATAAGGCCTTAAGCGGCAAATCGTCAATTTGGCTCTAATAGAAGCGGCACTTTTTGGCCAAATCTTAGGATTTGGCGATATTTCGCCAACGCTTCAACCAATTTTGTTCAAATCGTCTCCTTTTGGCAAAATAAGCTTAATAAGGCCTTAAACGGCAAATCGTCAATATGGCTCTAATAGAAGCGGCACTTTTTGGCCAAATCTTAGGATTTGGCGATATTTCGCCAACGCTTCAACCAATTTTGTTCAAATCGTTTCCTTTTGGCAAAATAAGCATAATAAGGCCTTAAACGGCAAATCGTCAATTTGGCTCTAATAGAAGCGGCACTTTTTGGCCAAATCTTAGGATTTGGCGATATTTCGCCAACGCTTCAACCAATTTTGTTCAAATCGTCTCCTTTTGGCAAAATAAGCATAATAAGGCCTTAAACGGCAAATCGTCAATTTGGCTCTAATAGAAGCGGCACTTTTTGGCCAAATCTTATGATTTGGCGATATTTCGCCAACGCTACAACCAATTTTGTTCAAATCGTCTCCTTTTGGCAAAATAAGCATAATAAGGCCTTAAACGGCAAATCGTCAATTTGGCTCTAATAGAAGCGGCACTTTTTGGCCAAATCTTATGATTTGGCGATATTTCGCCAACGCTACAACCAATTTTGTTCAAATCGTCTCCTTTTGGCAAAATAAGCATAATAAGGCCTTAAACGGCAAATCGTCAATTTGGCTCTAATAGAAGCGGCACTTTTTGGCCAAATCTTACGATTTGGCGATATTTCGCCAACGCTACAACCAATTTTGTTCAAATCGTCTCCTTTTGGCAAAATAAGCTTAATAAGGCCTTAAACGGCAAATCGTCAATTTGGCTCTAATAGAAGCGGCACTTTTTGGCCAAATCTTAGGATTTGGCGATATTTCGCCAACGCTTCAACCAATTTTGTTCAAATCGTCTCCTTTTGGCAAAATAAGCATAATAAGGCCTTAAACGGCAAATCGTCAATTTGGCTCTGATAGAAGCGGCACTTTTTGGCCAAATCGTACAATTTGGCGATATTTCGCCAACGCTTCAACCAATTTTGTTCAAATCGTCTCCTTTTGGCAAAATAAGCATAATAAGGCCTTAAACGGCAAATCGTCAATTTGGCTCTAATAGAAGCGGCACTTTTTGGCCAAATCTTATGATTTGGCGATATTTCGCCAACGCTTCAACCAATTTTGTTCAAATCGTCTCCTTTTGGCAAAATAAGCATAATAAGGCCTTAAACGGCAAATCGTCAATTTGGCTCTAATAGAAGCGGCACTTTTTGGCCAAATCTTATGATTTGGCGATATTTCGCCAACGCTACAACCAATTTTGTTCAAATCGTCTCCTTTTGGCAAAATAAGCATAATAAGGCCTTAAACGGCAAATCGTCAATTTGGCTCTAATAGAAACGGCACTTTTTGGCCAAATCGTACAATTTGGCGATATTTCGCCAACGCTTCAACCAATTTTGTTCAAATCGTCTCCTTTTGGCAAAATAAGCATAATAAGGCCTTAAACGGCAAATCGTCAATTTGGCTCTAATAGAAGCTGCACTTTTTGGCCAAATCGTACAATTTGGCGATATTTCGCCAACGCTTCAACCAATTTTGTTCAAACCGTCTCCTTTTGGCAAAATAAGCTTAATAAGGCCTTAAACGGCAAATCGTCAATTTGGCTCTAATAGAAGCGGCACTTTTTGGCCAAATCTTATGATTTGGCGATATTTCGCCAACGCTTCAACCAATTTTGTTCAAACCGTCTCCTTTTGGCAAAATAAGCTTAATAAGGCCTTAAACGGCAAATCGTCAATTTGGCTCTAATAGAAGCGGCACTTTTTGGCCAAATCTTATGATTTGGCGATATTTCGCCAACGCTTCAACCAATTTTGTTCAAATCGTCTCCTTTTGGCAAAATAAGCATAATAAGGCCTTAAACGGCAAATCGTCAATTTGGCTCTAATAGAAGCCGCACTTTTTGGCCAAATCGTACAATTTGACGATATTTCGCCAAAGCTTCAACCAATTTTGTTCAAATCGTCTCCTTTTGGCAAAATAAGCATAATAAGGCCTTAAACGGCAAATCGTCAATTTGGCTCTAATAGAAGCGGCACTTTTTGGCTAAATCGTACAATTTGACGATATTTCGCCAACGCTTCAACCAATTTTGTTCAAATCGTCTCCTTTTGGCAAAATAAGCATAATAAGGCCTTAAACGGCAAATCGTCAATTTGGCTCTAATAGAAGCGGCACTTTTTGGCCAAATCGTACAATTTGGCGATATTTCGCCAACGCTTCAACCAATTTTGTTCAAATCGTCTCCTTTTGGCAAAATAAGCATAATAAGGCCTTAAACGGCAAATCGTCAATTTGGCTCTAATAGAAGCGGCACTTTTTGGCCAAATCTTAGGATTTGGCGATATTTCGCCAACGCTTCAACCAATTTTGTTCAAATCGTCTCCTTTTGGCAAAATAAGCTTAATAAGGCCTTAAACGGCAAATCGTCAATATGGCTCTAATAGAAGCGGCACTTTTTGGCCAAATCTTAGGATTTGGCGATATTTCGCCAACGCTTCAACCAATTTTGTTCAAATCGTTTCCTTTTGGCAAAATAAGCATAATAAGGCCTTAAACGGCAAATCGTCAATTTGGCTCTAATAGAAGCGGCACTTTTTGGCCAAATCTTAGGATTTGGCGATATTTCGCCAACGCTTCAACCAATTTTGTTCAAATCGTCTCCTTTTGGCAAAATAAGCATAATAATGCCTTAAACGGCAAATCGTCAATTTGGCTCTAATAGAAGCGGCACTTTTTGGCCAAATCTTATGATTTGGCGATATTTCGCCAACGCTACAACCAATTTTGTTCAAATCGTCTCCTTTTGGCAAAATAAGCATAATAAGGCCTTAAACGGCAAATCGTCAATTTGGCTCTAATAGAAGCGGCACTTTTTGGCCAAATCGTACAATTTGGCGATATTTCGCCAACGCTTCAACCAATTTTGTTCAAATCGTCTCCTTTTGGCAAAATAAGCATAATAAGGCCTTAAACGGCAAATCGTCAATTTGGCTCTAATAGAAGCCGCACTTTTTGGCCAAATCGTACAATTTGACGATATTTCGCCAAAGCTTCAACCAATTTTGTTCAAATCGTCTCCTTTTGGCAAAATAAGCATAATAAGGCCTTAAACGGCAAATCGTCAATTTGGCTCTAATAGAAGCGGCACTTTTTGGCCAAATCGTACAATTTGACGATATTTCGCCAACGCTTCAACCAATTTTGTTCAAATCGTCTCCTTTTGGCAAAATAAGCATAATAAGGCCTTAAACGGCAAATCGTCAATTTGGCTCTAATAGAAGCGGCACTTTTTGGCCAAATCTTATGATTTGGCGATATTTCGCCAACGCTTCAACCAATTTTGTTCAAATCGTCTCCTTTTGGCAAAATAAGCATAATAAGGCCTTAAACGGCAAATCGTCAATTTGGCTCTAATAGAAGCGGCACTTTTTGGCCAAATCTTATGATTTGGCGATATTTCGCCAACGCTACAACCAATTTTGTTCAAATCGTCTCCTTTTGGCAAAATAAGCATAATAAGGCCTTAAACGGCAAATCGTCAATTTGGCTCTAATAGAAACGGCACTTTTTGGCCAAATCGTACAATTTGGCGATATTTCGCCAACGCTTCAACCAATTTTGTTCAAATCGTCTCCTTTTGGCAAAATAAGCATAATAAGGCCTTAAACGGCAAATCGTCAATTTGGCTCTAATAGAAGCGGCACTTTTTGGCCAAATCTTATGATTTGGCGATATTTCGCCAACGCTTCAACCAATTTTGTTCAAACCGTCTCCTTTTGGCAAAATAAGCTTAATAAGGCCTTAAACGGCAAATCGTCAATTTGGCTCTAATAGAAGCGGCACTTTTTGGCCAAATCTTATGATTTGGCGATATTTCGCCAACGCTTCAACCAATTTTGTTCAAATCGTCTCCTTTTGGCAAAATAAGCATAATAAGGCCTTAAACGGCAAATCGTCAATTTGGCTCTAATAGAAGCCGCACTTTTTGGCCAAATCGTACAATTTGACGATATTTCGCCAAAGCTTCAACCAATTTTGTTCAAATCGTCTCCTTTTGGCAAAATAAGCATAATAAGGCCTTAAACGGCAAATCGTCAATTTGGCTCTAATAGAAGCGGCACTTTTTGGCCAAATCGTACAATTTGACGATATTTCGCCAACGCTTCAACCAATTTTGTTCAAATCGTCTCCTTTTGGCAAAATAAGCATAATAAGGCCTTAAACGGCAAATCGTCAATTTGGCTCTAATAGAAGCGGCACTTTTTGGCCAAATCTTAGGATTTGGCGATATTTCGCCAACGCTTCAACCAATTTTGTTCAAATCGTCTCCTTTTGGCAAAATAAGCATAATAAGGCCTTAAACGGCAAATCGTCAATTTGGCTCTAATAGAAGCGGCACTTTTTGGCCAAATCTTATGATTTGGCGATATTTCGCCAACGCTACAACCAATTTTGTTCAAATCGTCTCCTTTTGGCAAAATAAGCATAATAAGGCCTTAAACGGCAAATCGTCAATTTGGCTCTAATAGAAGCGGCACTTTTTGGCCAAATCTTAGGATTTGGCGATATTTCGCCAACGCTTCAACCAATTTTGTTCAAATCGTCTCCTTTTGGCAAAATAAGCATAATAAGGCCTTAAACGGCAAATCGTCAATTTGGCTCTAATAGAAGCGGCACTTTTTGGCCAAATCTTATGATTTGGCGATATTTCGCCAACGCTACAACCAATTTTGTTCAAATCGTCTCCTTTTGGCAAAATAAGCATAATAAGGCCTTAAACGGCAAATCGTCAATTTGGCTCTAATAGAAGCGGCACTTTTTGGCCAAATCTTATGATTTGGCGATATTTCGCCAACGCTACAACCAATTTTGTTCAAATCGTCTCCTTTTGGCAAAATAAGCATAATAAGGCCTTAAACGGCAAATCGTCAATTTGGCTCTAATAGAAGCGGCACTTTTTGGCCAAATCGTACAATTTGGCGTTATCTCGCAAACGCTACAACCAATTTTGTTCAAATCGTCTCCTTTTGGCAAAATAAGCATAATAAGGCCTTAAACGGCAAATCGTCAATTTGGCTCTAATAGAAGCGGCACTTTTTGGCCAAATCTTATGATTTGGCGATATTTCGCCAACGCTACAACCAATTTTGTTCAAATCGTCTCCTTTTGGCAAAATAAGCATAATAAGGCCTTAAACGGCAAATCGTCAATTTGGCTCTAATAGAAGCGGCACTTTTTGGCCAAATCGTACAATTTGACGATATTTCGCCAATGCTTCAACCAATTTTGTTCAAATCGTCTCCTTTTGGCAAAATAAGCATAATAAGGCCTTAAACGGCAAATCGTCAATTTGGCTCTAATAGAAGCGGCACTTTTTGGCCAAATCTTATGATTTGGCGATATTTCGCCAACGCTACAACCAATTTTGTTCAAATCGTCTCCTTTTGGCAAAATAAGCATAATAAGGCCTTAAACGGCAAATCGTCAATTTGGCTCTAATAGAAGCGGCACTTTTTGGCCAAATCGTACAATTTGGCGATATTTCGCCAACGCTTCAACCAATTTTGTTCAAATCGTCTCCTTTTGGCAAAATAAGCATAATAAGGTCTTTAACGGCAAATCGTCAATTTGGCTCTAATAGAAGCGGCACTTTTTGGCCAAATCTTATGATTTGGCGATATTTCGCCAACGCTACAACCAATTTTGTTCAAATCGTCTCCTTTTGGCAAAATAAGCATAATAAGGCCTTAAACGGCAAATCGTCAATTTGGCTCTAATAGAAGCGGCACTTTTTGGCCAAATCTTATGATTTGGCGATATTTCGCCAACGCTACAACCAATTTTGTTCAAATCGTCTCCTTTTGGCAAAATAAGCATAATAAGGCCTTAAACGGCAAATCGTCAATTTGGCTCTAATAGAAGCGGCACTTTTTGGCCAAATCGTACAATTTGGCGTTATCTCGCAAACGCTACAACCAATTTTGTTCAAATCGTCTCCTTTTGGCAAAATAAGCATAATAAGGCCTTAAACGGCAAATCGTCAATTTGGCTCTAATAGAAGCGGCACTTTTTGGCCAAATCTTATGATTTGGCGATATTTCGCCAACGCTACAACCAATTTTGTTCAAATCGTCTCCTTTTGGCAAAATAAGCATAATAAGGCCTTAAACGGCAAATCGTCAATTTGGCTCTAATAGAAGCGGCACTTTTTGGCCAAATCGTACAATTTGACGATATTTCGCCAATGCTTCAACCAATTTTGTTCAAATCGTCTCCTTTTGGCAAAATAAGCATAATAAGGCCTTAAACGGCAAATCGTCAATTTGGCTCTAATAGAAGCGGCACTTTTTGGCCAAATCTTATGATTTGGCGATATTTCGCCAACGCTACAACCAATTTTGTTCAAATCGTCTCCTTTTGGCAAAATAAGCATAATAAGGCCTTAAACGGCAAATCGTCAATTTGGCTCTAATAGAAGCGGCACTTTTTGGCCAAATCGTACAATTTGACGATATTTCGCCAACGCTTCAACCAATTTTGTTCAAATCGTCTCCTTTTGGCAAAATAAGCATAATAAGGCCTTAAACGGCAAATCGTCAATTTGGCTCTAATAGAAACGCCACTTTTTGGCCAAATCGTACAATTTGGCGATATTTCGCCAACGCTTCAACCTATTTTGTTCAAATCGTCTCCTTTTGGCAAAATAAGCATAATAAGGCCTTAAACGGCAAATCGTCAATTTGGCTCTAATAGAAGCGGCACTTTTTGGCCAAATCGTACAATTTGGCGTTATCTCGCAAACGCTACAACCAATTTTGTTCAAACCGTTTCCTTTTGGCAAAATAAGCTTAATAAGGCCTTAAACGGCAAATCGTCAATTTGGCTCTAATAGAAGCGGCACTTTTTGGCCAAATCTTATGATTTGGCGATATTTCGCCAACGCTTCAACCAATTTTGTTCAAATCGTCTCCTTTTGGCAAAATAAACTTAATAAGGCCTTAAACGGCAAATCGTCAATTTGGCTCTAATAGAAGCGGCACTTTTTGGCCAAATCTTAGGATTTGGCGATATTTCGCCAACGCTTCAACCAATTTTGTTCAAATCGTTTCCTTTTGGCAAAATAAGCATAATAAGGCCTTAAACGGCAAATCGTCAATTTGGCTCTAATAGAAGCGGCACTTTTTGGCCAAATCTTATGATTTGACGATATTTCGCCAAAGCTTCAACCAATTTTGTTCAAATCGTCTCCTTTTGGCAAAATAAGCATAATAAGGCCTTAAACGGCAAATCGTCAATTTGGCTCTAATAGAAGCGGCACTTTTTGGCCAAATCGTACAATTTGGCGATATTTCGCCAACGCTTCAACCAATTTTGTTCAAATCGTCTCCTTTTGGCAAAATAAGCATAATAAGGCCTTAAACGGCAAATCGTCAATTTGGCTCTAATAGAAGCGGCACTTTTTGGCCAAATCGTACAATTTGGCGTTATCTCGCAAACGCTACAACCAATTTTGTTCAAATCGTCTCCTTTTGGCAAAATAAGCATAATAAGGCCTTAAACGGCAAATCGTCAATTTGGCTCTAATAGAAGCGGCACTTTTTGGCCAAATCTTATGATTTGGCGATATTTCGCCAACGCTACAACCAATTTTGTTCAAATCGTCTCCTTTTGGCAAAATAAGGATAATAAGGCCTTAAACGGCAAATCGTCAATTTGGCTCTAATAGAAGCGGCACTTTTTGGCCAAATCGTACAATTTGACGATATTTCGCCAATGCTTCAACCAATTTTGTTCAAATCGTCTCCTTTTGGCAAAATAAGCATAATAAGGCCTTAAACGGCAAATCGTCAATTTGGCTCTAATAGAAGCGGCACTTTTTGGCCAAATCTTATGATTTGGCGATATTTCGCCAACGCTACAACCAATTTTGTTCAAATCGTCTCCTTTTGGCAAAATAAGCATAATAAGGCCTTAAACGGCAAATCGTCAATTTGGCTCTAATAGAAACGCCACTTTTTGGCCAAATCGTACAATTTGGCGATATTTCGCCAACGCTTCAACCTATTTTGTTCAAATCGTCTCCTTTTGGCAAAATAAGCATAATAAGGCCTTAAACGGCAAATCGTCAATTTGGCTCTAATAGAAGCGGCACTTTTTGGCCAAATCGTACAATTTGGCGTTATCTCGCAAACGCTACAACCAATTTTGTTCAAACCGTCTCCTTTTGGCAAAATAAGCTTAATAAGGCCTTAAACGGCAAATCGTCAATTTGGCTCTAATAGAAGCGGCAATTTTTGGCCAAATCTTATGATTTGGCGATATTTCGCCAACGCTTCAACCAATTTTGTTCAAATCGTCTCCTTTTGGCAAAATAAGCTTAATAAGGCCTTAAACGGCAAATCGTCAATTTGGCTCTAATAGAAGCGGCACTTTTTGGCCAAATCTTAGGATTTGGCGATATTTCGCCAACGCTTCAACCAATTTTGTTCAAATCGTTTCCTTTTGGCAAAATAAGCATAATAAGGCCTTAAACGGCAAATCGTCAATTTGGCTCTAATAGAAGCGGCACTTTTTGGCCAAATCTTATGATTTGGCGATATTTCGCCAACGCTACAACCAATTTTGTTCAAATCGTCTCCTTTTGGCAAAATAAGCATAATAAGGCCTTAAACGGCAAATCGTCAATTTGGCTCTAATAGAAGCGGCACTTTTTGGCCAAATCTTATGATTTGGCGATATTTCGCCAACGCTACAACCAATTTTGTTCAAATCGTCTCCTTTTGGCAAAATAAGCATAATAAGGCCTTAAACGGCAAATCGTCAATTTGGCTCTAATAGAAGCGGCACTTTTTGGCCAAATCTTATGATTTGGCGATATTTCGCCAACGCTACAACCAATTTTGTTCAAATCGTCTCCTTTTGGCAAAATAAGCATAATAAGGCCTTAAACGGCAAATCGTCAATTTGGCTCTAATAGAAGCGGCACTTTTTGGCCAAATCTTATGATTTGGCGATATTTCGCCAACGCTACAACCAATTTTGTTCAAATCGTCTCCTTTTGGCAAAATAAGCATAATAAGGCCTTAAACGGCAAATCGTCAATTTGGCTCTAATAGAAGCGGCACTTTTTGGCCAAATCGTACAATTTGGCGTTATCTCGCAAACGCTACAACCAATTTTGTTCAAATCGTCTCCTTTTGGCAAAATAAGCATAATAAGGCCTTAAACGGCAAATCGTCAATTTGGCTCTAATAGAAGCGGCACTTTTTGGCCAAATCTTATGATTTGGCGATATTTCGCCAACGCTACAACCAATTTTGTTCAAATCGTCTCCTTTTGGCAAAATAAGCATAATAAGGCCTTAAACGGCAAATCGTCAATTTGGCTCTAATAGAAGCGGCACTTTTTGGCCAAATCTTATGATTTGGCGATATTTCGCCAACGCTTCAACCACTTTTGTTCAAATCGTCTCCTTTTGGCAAAATAAGCATAATAAGGCCTTAAACGGCAAATCGTCAATTTGGCTCTAATAGAAGCGGCACTTTTTGGCCAAATCGTACAATTTGGCGTTATCTCGCAAACGCTACAACCAATTTTGTTCAAATCGTCTCCTTTTGGCAAAATAAGCATAATAAGGCCTTAAACGGCAAATCGTCAATTTGGCTCTAATAGAAGCGGCACTTTTTGGCCAAATCTTATGATTTGGCGATATTTCGCCAACGCTACAACCAATTTTGTTCAAATCGTCTCCTTTTGGCAAAATAAGCATAATAAGGCCTTAAACGGCAAATCGTCAATTTGGCTCTAATAGAAGCGGCACTTTTTGGCCAAATCGTACAATTTGACGATATTTCGCCAATGCTTCAACCAATTTTGTTCAAATCGTCTCCTTTTGGCAAAATAAGCATAATAAGGCCTTAAACGGCAAATCGTCAATTTGGCTCTAATAGAAGCGGCACTTTTTGGCCAAATCTTATGATTTGGCGATATTTCGCCAACGCTACAACCAATTTTGTTCAAATCGTCTCCTTTTGGCAAAATAAGCATAATAAGGCCTTAAACGGCAAATCGTCAATTTGGCTCTAATAGAAACGCCACTTTTTGGCCAAATCGTACAATTTGGCGATATTTCGCCAACGCTTCAACCTATTTTGTTCAAATCGTCTCCTTTTGGCAAAATAAGCATAATAAGGCCTTAAACGGCAAATCGTCAATTTGGCTCTAATAGAAGCGGCACTTTTTGGCCAAATCTTATGATTTGGCGATATTTCGCCAACGCTACAACCAATTTTGTTCAAATCGTCTCCTTTTGGCAAAATAAGCTTAATAAGGCCTTAAACGGCAAATCGTCAATTTGGCTCTAACAGAAGCGGCACTTTTTGGCCAAATCTTATGATTTGGCGATATTTCGCCAACGCTTCAACCAATTTTGTTCAAATCGTCTCCTTTTGGCAAAATAAGCATAATAAGGCCTTAAACGGCAAATCGTCAATTTGGCTCTAATAGAAGCGGCACTTTTTGGCCAAATCTTATGATTTGGCGATATTTCGCCAACGCTTCAACCAATTTTGTTCAAATCGTCTCCTTTTGGCAAAATAAGCTTAATAAGGCCTTAAACGGCAAATCGTCAATTTGGCACTAATAGAAGCGGCACTTTTTGGCCAAATCGTACAATTTGGCGTTATCTCGCAAACGCTACAACCAATTTTGTTCAAATCGTCTCCTTTTGGCAAAATAAGCATAATAAGGCCTTAAACGGCAAATCGTCAATTTGGCTCTAATAGAAGCGGCACTTTTTGGCCAAATCTTATGATTTGGCGATATTTCGCCAACGCTACAATCAATTTTGTTCAAATCGTCTCCTTTTGGCAAAATAAGCATAATAAGGCCTTAAACGGCAAATCGTCAATTTGGCTCTAATAGAAGCGGCAC
Source organism: Euwallacea fornicatus (assembly GCF_040115645.1). Lineage (NCBI taxonomy): Eukaryota > Metazoa > Arthropoda > Insecta > Coleoptera > Curculionidae > Euwallacea > Euwallacea fornicatus. The sequence continues at coordinate 54,060 of NW_027096115.1, read as the reverse complement.
TTTTTGGCCAAATCTTACGATTTGGCGATATTTCGCCAACGCTACAACCAATTTTGTTCAAATCGTCTCCTTTTGGCAAAATAAGCATAATAAGGCCTTAAACGGCAAATCGTCAATTTGGCTCTAATAGAAGCGGCACTTTTTGGCCAAATCTTATGATTTGGCGATATTTCGCCAACGCTTCAACCAATTTTGTTCAAATCGTCTCCTTTTGGCAAAATAAGCTTAATAAGGCCTTAAACGGCAAATCGTCAATTTGGCTCTAACAGAAGCGGCACTTTTTGGCCAAATCTTATGATTTGGCGATATTTCGCCAACGCTTCAACCAATTTTGTTCAAATCGTCTCCTTTTGGCAAAATAAGCATAATAAGGCCTTAAACGGCAAATCGTCAATTTGGCTCTAATAGAAGCCGCACTTTTTGGCCAAATCGTACAATTTGACGATATTTCGCCAAAGCTTCAACCAATTTTGTTCAAATCGTCTCCTTTTGGCAAAATAAGCATAATAAGGCCTTAAACGGCAAATCGTCAATTTGGCTCTAATAGAAGCGGCACTTTTTGGCCAAATCTTATGATTTGGCGATATTTCGCCAACGCTTCAACCAATTTTGTTCAAATCGTCTCCTTTTGGCAAAATAAGCATAATAAGGCCTTAAACGGCAAATCGTCAATTTGGCTCTAATAGAAGCGGCACTTTTTGGCCAAATCTTACGATTTGGCGATATTTCGCCGACGCTACAACCAATTTTGTTCAAATCGTCTCCTTTTGGCAAAATAAGCATAATAAGGCCTTAAACGGCAAATCGTCAATTTGGCTCTAATAGAAGCGGCACTTTTTGGCCAAATCTTACGATTTGGCGATATTTCGCCAACGCTTCAACCAATTTTGTTCAAATCGTCTCCTTTTGGCAAAATAAGCATTATAAGGCCTTAAACGGCAAATCGTCAATTTGGCTCTAATAGAAGCGGCACTTTTTGGCCAAATCTTATGATTTGGCGATATTTCGCCAACGCTTCAACCAATTTTGTTCAAATCGTCTCCTTTTGGCAAAATAAGCATAATAAGGCCTTAAACGGCAAATCGTCAATTTGGCTCTAATAGAAGCGGCACTTTTTGGCCAAATCGTACAATTTGGCGATATTTCGCCAACGCTTCAACCAATTTTGTTCAAATCGTCTCCTTTTGGCAAAATAAGCATAATAAGGCCTTAAACGGCAAATCGTCAATTTGGCTCTAATAGAAGCGGCACTTTTTGGCCAAATCTTATGATTTGGCGATATTTCGCCAACGCTACAACCAATTTTGTTCAAATCGTCTCCTTTTGGCAAAATAAGCATAATAAGGCCTTAAACGGCAAATCGTCAATTTGGCTCTAATAGAAACGGCACTTTTTGGCCAAATCGTACAAGTTGGCGATATTTCGCCAACGCTTCAACCAATTTTGTTCAAATCGTCTCCTTTTGGCAAAATAAGCATAATAAGGCCTTAAACGGCAAATCGTCAATTTGGCTCTAATAGAAGCGGCACTTTTTGGCCAAATCGTACAATTTGGCGATATTTCGCCAACGCTTCAACCAATTTTGTTCAAATCGTCTCCTTTTGGCAAAATAAGCACAATAAGGCCTTAAACGGCAAATCGTCAATTTGGCTCTAATAGAAGCGGCACTTTTTGGCCAAATCTTATGATTTGGCGATATTTCGCCAACGCTTCAACCAATTTTGTTCAAATCGTCTCCTTTTGGCAAAATAAGCATAATAAGGCCTTAAACGGCAAATCGTCAATTTGGCTCTAATAGAAGCGGCACTTTTTGGCCAAATCTTATGATTTGGCGATATTTCGCCAACGCTACAACCAATTTTGTTCAAATCGTCTCCTTTTGGCAAAATAAGCATAATAAGGCCTTAAACGGCAAATCGTCAATTTGGCTCTAATAGAAACGCCACTTTTTGGCCAAATCGTACAATTTGGCGATATTTCGCCAACGCTTCAACCAATTTTGTTCAAATCGTCTCCTTTTGGCAAAATAAGCATAATAAGGCCTTAAACGGCAAATCGTCAATTTGGCTCTAATAGAAGCGGCACTTTTTGGCCAAATCGTACAATTTGGCGATATTTCGCCAACGCTTCAACCAATTTTGTTCAAATCGTCTCCTTTTGGCAAAATAAGCATAATAAGGCCTTAAACGGCAAATCGTCAATTTGGCTCTAATAGAAGCGGCACTTTTTGGCCAAATCGTACAATTTGGCGATATTTCGCCAACGCTTCAACCAATTTTGTTCAAATCGTCTCCTTTTGGCAAAATAAGCATAATAAGGCCTTAAACGGCAAATCGTCAATTTGCTTTTAATAGAAGCGGCACTTTTTGGCCAAATCGTACAATTTGGCGATATTTCGCAAACGCTACAACCAATTTTGTTCAAATCGTCTCCTTTTGGCAAAATAAGCATAATAAGGCCTTAAACGGCAAATCGTCAATTTGGCTCTAATAGAAGCGGCACTTTTTGGCCAAATCTTATGATTTGGCGATATTTCGCCAACGCTACAACCAATTTTGTTCAAATCGTCTCCTTTTGGCAAAATAAGCATAATAAGGCCTTAAACGGCAAATCGTCAATTTGGCTCTAATAGAAACGGCAACTTAAGTCACAGGAAACAGCGGGATTCTTAAAAAAAAATTTATTTTTAATTTTTAAAACACAAAAACTAAGAACAATATAATCTGAATTAATTATGAATACAATCTGAATACAATCTACTCCTTAACAATAGTCGCGTTGCGTTAAATAGTCAGAGTCTTGTCTAGTCAGCTCCTTTGTGTCGACGTCACTCGTAGTCGTCCCATAACTCCTCCCTTCTCAAATTGAGCTACCCTGGCTACGGGGTAGGTTTAGTATTGGATTAATGGATTCTCCCTCAGTGGTCGTTGGTGGTATTCGTCTCTGGGCTAACCTTTTATACAGTGTATATACTATTATTATTATCAACATGACATAAATTAGTATTGTCCATAAGCTAGGAGGGGTTGAAACTGGGTTATACAATAATTCAGGGTTATTTTCTTGAATTTCACTTTTAAGTCTGTGGAGTTCATCGAGTTTCACTTCTTGAAGGTGGAAGTTCAGGTCCAAGTGCGGGAGTTTTGGTGGTTGGTCTTCTAGCCTGGGGAACGTTATTGGCTCGTTCGCGGCGGTTGTTGATCGATCGTTATTGATTACTATATCTTCTCCTTCAGCTCGGCATTCTTCGGGTACGGTTAGGAGAAAGCTTCCTGATATCCTTTTGTATTCTTCTTGACCATTACACTTTAACTTGATAGTCTTTTCTGTCGGCATTATCAGGACCCATCTGTCTGACGAATCTATCCGATTAGCTATTGCCCGAGTAATGGTGACATCGATTTGTTGGCAATTTGCACTGGCTTGCAATGAATTTAACAATTGTGTTTCGCAGGGACCATTCTCGCTTGTTTCTTCTAGGATTTCGGGTTTACAGATGAACAGGTTTTGGGATGTTCTTTTGCATGCTTCTTCCGGGTAGGCGTACTGATTTTGATTCAGTATTAGGTATTTTCCGCGAGGTATGACTGCCCTGAATTGACTCTGACGTCTGACAGGTATTGAGTAGAGATGATAGTAATCGAAATTATCGAGATTTGTTAATGGAATGTTTAATAGATAAGTGATTCTACCATTTAAAATAAAACTTTCAACTTCTATAATTTTTTCGTATTCGAGAATATTTTCTAAGGTTATCTGCAGAGGAAGGTTTTGAGGTTTTACTTTAATCTCTAGTTTCTTTAATTCTAGGAACAAATTCGCAGTTTCCATTATGCTGGGATGGAAGGTTCCTAGTTTGGCAAATGTGATAGAGGTTTCAATGTCTTGTAGCATTGAATCGATTATCTCGTAGAGATTGATTATTTGAATTAGTATATCTTTAATGAAATACATATTTTCTTTGGAGGCTGTTTCCTGTGTCATGTATCCTATTTGTTTGATACGTTTCTCCATTATTTCCATATTTTTCCTCATTTGATAAATGGTTAGATTGAAATTCTCGATTACGCTGAGAGAGATTGAGTTTTGTTTTTGGATACTAATTTTTAGTTTATTCTGATTTTGTTGTAGTTCGTTTATCAAGTTTTCGTAGTGGATTCCGTCATTGGCATCCAAATTACCGGTTATGGCTTTGAAAATTGAACCTGCTACATTGATTAGACCTCTTTTAGATCTTTGGGGATGAGGTATGATCTGATTAATTTTTCTCTCTACTCTCCTTTGAGTTAAATTCAATATTTTGAGATAATTAGCGCAATTATTATAATAGTCTGTGTTTAATACGAGGGAGTTTGAGATGGTTTGAGTCTTGTTGTCTAGTTTGTTGGCTTCCTCTATAATAGGATTCAAGTCATAGTAATGTATCAATTTGTGCGTCTGTACTGTAAGTTTTGCTTGTCCAAGTTTGTAGGGTAAAATTCCAAGGTTTTCGTCCAATTGTCTTAGGGTTATTCGGCTTTCTTCTGCGAATATGCCCGCCGAAAGGCTGAAATGAATATTTTTATTTTTAGTCGAAGCTATACTTATTTCGAAACGGTCGTTTTAAGTTGTCCATATGGATCTTTTGGCGTGACTCTGTTTCAACCGTCTTTCTATCTTTACGGACGTTTTTTATTTTTTCTGGACCGGTAAATTTATCAGATAATTTTTGCCTAGAATGTTTTTTGATGTATACCTGTTGTTGATTTTCGAATTCATTAGGACTTTCGCGAGTTTCATTGATTTTTGTTACCAGTTTTTCTTTATTGTCTGCGAGTTTTTGGTTAATGTCCGCATAGAGTAATCGTGCCTTTTCTTTATGTACATTGACGTATTCTGTTAATAGTAATTGGTCGAGTTTTATATCGAAAGGGTCACTGGGTGATATGTGGCCATTTATGACATCTACGGGTTTCATTTTTGTAGCTGAGTGTATGGAGTTATTATAGGCCAAAATTGCGTATACCATTTTTTGTGTGATGGTATTTTCCGAGAAATCTTGCTGATTTAGTAGGCGTATGTGTTCCTGTAGTGTGGAGTGTAGGCGCTCCACCATTCCGTTTGATTTTGGGTGATTCGGGGAACAAAAGTGGATTTTAACTTTGTGCAATGTTAAGAGTTCCGTTACCGTAGCATTTTTAAACTCGGCCCCGTTATCAACTACTATTTGCGAAGGGATTTGATGATGTGAAAAGAAGAGAAGCAACTTATCTACGATTTCTGTAGCTGAAAGATTTGCTAGAGGATACGCTTGTGCATATTTAGAGAAAGCATCGATTATTGTTAGAAATTTCGTATTTTCGAGCGTGAGGGTATCTAAATGGACTATCTCGAAAGGTCGCGAAGCTGTCGGCGTTAGATTCATCTCCACGTGGATAGGGTGGCGTTCGTACTTTCCTTTCTGACATATTTGGCAGTTATTTATGTATGTTTGAATTGAGCATTTTTGATTTGGCCAATAGTAAATTTGTTTGATTTTTTCCCAGGTTTCGTCGATTCCGCGGTGGTTTGTTTTTGACTCGTGATACTTTTGAATGATTTCAGGGATGTCTTCTTTGGTTTCTACGTCTAACAATTTTTTCAGACAACGTTTCATTTTTAGGCATGGCCATTTGAAGGTCTTCCTCACTACTTCACAAAATGGTTCATAAATTTCTGGATTTTCGAAATATAAGTGATGCTGTTTGTAGGGTACGATGAATTCTTGGATGAATTTCCTAATGTCGTCTTCGAACTTATCTCTCGAGAGTTGGACGTGATATCTCCTTTTTCCTCCGAAGAGAACCTTGATTCTTGTTTTGGCAGGTGAGTGTAATACCGAGGAGATAATAGCTTGATTTGCCCCATAGTTTACCGCGGTGTCACTTATCGGGATGCCAACAATAGGGTCTTCGCTTGCGTTGGTATGTACAGTCATCCTGTCGTTTTCCGGTTCTTGTTCAGGTGCTGGTGGGTCAACGTCCATGACTTCAGTTTCATCCACTTGCGCGGCTGTCGAGTCCTGGTCTGTCTTGTCATTATTTTTGGATGTCGAGGCTCCCGTTTCTTGTTGTAATTGCCTATTGAATTCTTCCATATATTCAACCAGTGAGAAGTCGTTTGTTTCTTTTGTATGTAGTTCTATTCTCGAAAGGGCGTCCGCATTCGTATTCAACTTTCCCTTTTTATATATAATATTGTAATCATACTCCTCTAGTTTAATTCTCCATCTTGTAAGTTTTGAATTGGCGTCCTTTAGCGAGAAGAGCCACTGCAAGGGCTTGTGGTCCGTTATAAGGTTTATTTTCCTGCCGAATATATAGGGGCGGAAATACTTTGTGGCCCACACGATTCCTAATAATTCCTTTTCCGTTGTTGAGTAGTTCCTTTCTGTATCGTTTAGGGTCCTAGACGCATAGGCTATAGGTAAATCTCGTCCTATGGGACCTTGCGACAAGACGGCTCCTAGCGCTACGTTACTTGCGTCTGTTGTGAGATTGAACGGTTGGGAAAAGTCCGGATACTGCAAGATAGGCTCGTTCATCAGAAGAGTTTTGCACAGCTCAAAACAGGATACGAATTCTTGGTTATGTTCTATTTTAGCGCCCTTTTTTAGGCATTTCGTTAGCGGTTTCGTTATCCTAGCAAAATCTTTTATGAATCTTCGGTAATAACCGAGCAATCCTAAGAACCCTTTGATTTGTTTTGTTGTCTTAGGAATGGGGAATCTCTTGATTGCCTCGATTTTGTCAGGATTCGGCTTCACTCCTTCGCGCGTAACGACGTGTCCTAAGTAGGCCACTTCTTTTCGCAAAAATTCTGACTTATCTAGCTGTATTTTAAATCCGGATTCTCGCAATCTATTAAAAACATTTCTCAAGCGTTCTAGATGTTCTTGTAGAGAAGTGGAAAACACAATTATGTCATCTAGATATACTAAGCATTTTTCATTCTGCAGCCCTCTGAGGATATTGTCCATAACCCTCTGAAACGTGGCTGGCGCGTTTTTTAGTCCAAAGGGCATACGCAAGAATTCATAATGCCCATTTTCTGTACTAAACGCGGTTTTTTCGATATCGTCCTCATGCATTTGAATCTGGTGGAACCCGCTCGCCAAGTCTAATGTCGAAAAATACTGGCATTTTCCCAATTTGTCTAACAAGTCTGTGATATTTGGTAGCGGGTACTTGTCGTCCAGTGTCTTGGAATTTAGTCCTCTTAAGTCGACGACTACTCTCCATTTTTTGATTCCTGATGCGTCCTCCTTTTTCGGAACTACCCAAATGGGTGCATTCCATGGTGAGTGACTGGGCCTAATGATTCGTTGGTCCAGCATTTTTTTAATTTGCCTTTCTACTTCCGTTCTATGTATGAAGGGATATCGGTATGATTTACTATACACTGGGATCTCATCTGAGGTTTTAATACGGTGTTTAATTCTATTAGTAAAAGTTAAGGGATCATTCTCGTTGTAAAATATATCCGAATATTCTTTGATTAACTTCAAAAGTTGGTTATACTCTTCTTCGTTTAGGTGATCGGTTCGAAATTTTGATAGGTCTAATTCGGAGTTTCTTTCATCGTCGTCGAAATTATTAAGATCTATTTCTTCTAATTCTTTTGGGTCAAATCGTTCTACTTCAAACGTATCGGAGAGGTTTAACGTTACTGGTTCACACGTGTTGTTCAAAATTGTCGTATAAGCGAGGCCATTCTTAGCAGTGGATAAACATTCTGGAATTTCGCAACTCTGTAGTTTTTGATGTGGTATTATGATATCGCCGTTCCCGACGGATGTCCTTACTCGTATTACTTGCTCGACTCGAGGTGCGATCGTGATACAATTCGACTCGGGTTGCGTTTCGTGGAAGTGTAACTTGATACGAGCGACCGGTGTGAGAATGCAATCGTTTACAAGGTCAATGCTGGCTTGGAGTATTTTCAAGTTGTCGATTCCTAGAAGTCCGTCGAACGATTTGTGGAATTTGAAGAGGTAAAATTTGAGATCTGTGTTTTGCGGCAAGTTGAATATTCTAGAAGCCGGGATTTTCGCACTATGATTATGGGTGGACTTATGAAACACGGTAGATACTACAAAAGGGTCGTTAATAATTCGATTAGGGTATAGTTTTTTCACAATATCTGGGTTCATAAAGGAACGGGTGGAACCAGAATCAATTAGAATTTTTAAATTTGTTTCGGGAAAAATTACATAACAGAGATTACTAAGATTAGAGAAGTTCAAATCTATTACAGATTCCTCTATTTTTTCCTCATTTTGGGAGGCGCTTTGGAAAAATTTTCCTGTTGATTTATTTGGGTATGATAGGGGTTATTTTCAGTTTTTGGGTTATTAGTACTATCATGGACCTCAGGCTCCGTGAAGTGCATATCATCATACTGATAATAATTTGGTTGGTCCCAATCTTGCTCTTCAAAGTGGGGATATTGGCCATATTCGTATTCTTCCCTATTTTGACAAAGTGTTGATGAATTTTGGGCTTCTGTGTTGTACAACTCTTCGACAGTATATTTAGGGGGTTGATATCTTGGACTGGCTGTAGAATTATTCGGTAATGGTCTCTGTACGGACTGTGAGATTCCTGACATAGGTGTAGGGGGTGGCAACTGTCGGAATGGGTTTGGTCTGAATACATTACTTTGACCGTTGGGTCGTCTAAAGGTCCGAGAGTTTGAGAAGGTTCCGGCCCTTTGACCGTTAAAGTTAGGTCTTGCGTTCATTGATGACGGCGAAAATGTGGGTCGAAATGAATTATTTGGGGGTTGAAAATTTGGAGATGATTTAAAGAATGTTGGTCTTGGACGATTAATGTGATTTTGTTGAAATGTTGGGCCGGGTCGTGGTTGGTTTTGGAAATATTGTGTATTGTTTTCTTGGGTGACAAACTGTAAGGCTTGTGCCAAATTGACTGGTCTCATGCACCTTATGGTAGTACCCAAGGGTTCTCTGAGCCCAGATAGGAAGGTTTTTAGAGCCAACTCATTGTATAGGTTCCTTTTCAAAGTCCTAGATTGTACCAAATTTTCATGCGAATCAACATACGAGCACAACAAATTCAGAATGTGTAAAATTCTATCATAAAATTCAAAAGGTTTTTCATGAGGCTGTTGTTTCATTAAAACTAAATCTCTATTCAAGCAAGTCTCATCTCTCTGATCAGCAAAGTTACGTTGTAAAACGTTTTTTAAATCATCCCATTTATTAACGTTTTGTATATTTATTACTAGTTTAGCATTGCCCGTGAGTTTGCTGATAAGCGAGTTTATTAAATAAGTATTTTGAAAGTTTGCAGGGTTTGTTTGGTCATAGAAATTGTCAATTAAAGATTGGCATATCGAAATGTATCTATTTAAATCATTAGGGTTCCCATCAAAAGTCGGGACGCAACTTAAATATTCAGGTTTGAATTGGGACATTGTGAAATCTTCTTTAATTACAGAGGCAGAGTCAGTTAAAGGCGTTACAATATTCAAACTAAGGTTTGATATTTGTTTAGCAACTTCTTCGATTTCAGACATAAATCAAATTCACTTACGCGATTAATAGGCTGATCCTGATCATCTATAAGGAACTGCTTCGGGGCGTCTCCTCTAAGCTTTCCTTGCGTTGCTCAGCGATGTGGTCTCAGCAACCGGGGTATTTTGGTTCGGGCAACTTCTTGACAGCTCTTCGATAGAGAGGAATTTTCGATTTCTGGAAACTTCACTCTGTCTGTTGACCGACGTTGAAAAATGTGGGTTCTTTCGGTTAATCGTTGAAACGAAAAATTCAATACGATCGATTCGTACTGAGTTCCGAAATTAATCCGAACGACTGCGCCACTTAAGTCACAGGAAACAGCGGGATTCTTAAAAAAAAATTTATTTTTAATTTTTAAAACACAAAAACTAAGAACAATATAATCTGAATTAATTATGAATACAATCTGAATACAATCTACTCCTTAACAATAGTCGCGTTGCGTTAAATAGTCAGAGTCTTGTCTAGTCAGCTCCTTTGTGTCGACGTCACTCGTAGTCGTCCCATAACTGGCACTTTTTGGCCAAATCGTACAATTTGGCGATATTTCGCCATCGCTTCAACCAATTTTGTTCAAATCGTCTCCTTTTGGCAAAATAAGCATAATAAGGCCTTAAACGGCAAATCGTCAATTTGGCTCTAATAGAAGCGGCACTTTTTGGCCAAATCGTACAATTTGGCGATATTTCGCCAACGCTTCAACCAATTTTGTTCAAATCGTCTCCTTTTGGCAAAATAAGCATAATAAGGCCTTAAACGGCAAATCGTCAATTTGGCTCTAATAGAAGCGGCACTTTTTGGCCAAATCTTATGATTTGGCGATATTTCGCCAACGCTTCAACCAATTTTGTTCAAATCGTCTCCTTTTGGCAAAATAAGCATAATAAGGCCTTAAACGGCAAATCGTCAATTTGCTTTTAATAGAAGCGGCACTTTTTGGCCAAATCGTACAATTTGGCGATATTTCGCAAACGCTACAACCAATTTTGTTCAAATCGTCTCCTTTTGGCAAAATAAGCATAATAAGGCCTTAAACGGCAAATCGTCAATTTGGCTCTAATAGAAGCGGCACTTTTTGGCCAAATCTTATGATTTGGCGATATTTCGCCAACGCTACAACCAATTTTGTTCAAATCGTCTCCTTTTGGCAAAATAAGCATAATAAGTCCTTAAACGGCAAATCGTCAATTTGGCTCTAATAGAAGCGGCACTTTTTGGCCAAATCGTACAATTTGGCGATATTTCGCCAACGCTTCAACCAATTTTGTTCAAATCGTCTCCTTTTGGCAAAATAAGCATAATAAGGCCTTAAACGGCAAATCGTCAATTTGGCTCTAATAGAAGCGGCACTTTTTGGCCAAATCGTACAATTTGGCGATATTTCGCCAACGCTTCAACCAATTTTGTTCAAATCGTCTCCTTTTGGCAAAATAAGCATAATAAGGCCTTAAACGGCAAATCGTCAATTTGCTTTTAATAGAAGCGGCACTTTTTGGCCAAATCGTACAATTTGGCGATATTTCGCAAACGCTACAACCAATTTTGTTCAAATCGTCTCCTTTTGGCAAAATAAGCATAATAAGGCCTTAAACGGCAAATCGTCAATTTGGCTCTAATAGAAGCGGCACTTTTTGGCCAAATCTTATGATTTGGCGATATTTCGCCAACGCTACAACCAATTTTGTTCAAATCGTCTCCTTTTGGCAAAATAAGCATAATAAGGCCTTAAACGGCAAATCGTCAATTTGGCTCTAATAGAAACGGCACTTTTTGGCCAAATCGTACAATTTGGCGATATTTCGCCATCGCTTCAACCAATTTTGTTCAAATCGTCTCCTTTTGGCAAAATAAGCATAATAAGGCCTTAAACGGCAAATCGTCAATTTGGCTCTAATAGAAGCGGCACTTTTTGGCCAAATCGTACAATTTGGCGATATTTCGCCAACGCTTCAACCAATTTTGTTCAAATCGTCTCCTTTTGGCAAAATAAGCATAATAAGGCCTTAAACGGCAAATCGTCAATTTGGCTCTAATAGAAGCGGCACTTTTTGGCCAAATCTTATGATTTGGCGATATTTCGCCAACGCTTCAACCAATTTTGTTCAAATCGTCTCCTTTTGGCAAAATAAGCATAATAAGGCCTTAAACGGCAAATCGTCAATTTGCTTTTAATAGAAGCGGCACTTTTTGGCCAAATCGTACAATTTGGCGATATTTCGCAAACGCTACAACCAATTTTGTTCAAATCGTCTCCTTTTGGCAAAATAAGCATAATAAGGCCTTAAACGGCAAATCGTCAATTTGGCTCTAATAGAAGCGGCACTTTTTGGCCAAATCTTATGATTTGGCGATATTTCGCCAACGCTACAACCAATTTTGTTCAAATCGTCTCCTTTTGGCAAAATAAGCATAATAAGTCCTTAAACGGCAAATCGTCAATTTGGCTCTAATAGAAGCGGCACTTTTTGGCCAAATCGTACAATTTGGCGATATTTCGCCAACGCTACAACCAATTTTGTTCAAATCGTCTCCTTTTGGCAAAATAAGCTTAATAAGGCCTTAAACGGCAAATCGTCAATTTGGCTCTAATAGAAGCGGCACTTTTTGCCCAAATCTTATGATTTGGCGATATTTCGCCAACGCTACAACCAATTTTGTTCAAATCGTCTCCTTTTGGCAAAATAAGCATAATAAGGCCTTAAACGGCAAATCGTCAATTTGGCTCTAATAGAAGCGGCACTTTTTGGCCAAATCGTACAATTTGACGATATTTCGCCAACGCTTCAACCAATTTTGTTCAAATCGTCTCCTTTTGGCAAAATAAGCATAATAAGGCCTTAAACGGCAAATCGTCAATTTGGCTCTAATAGAAGCGGCACTTTTTGGCCAAATCTTATGATTTGGCGATATTTCGCCAACGCTACAACCAATTTTGTTCAAATCGTCTCCTTTTGGCAAAATAAGCATAATAAGGCCTTAAACGGCAAATCGTCAATTTGGCTCTAATAGAAGCGGCACTTTTTGGCCAAATCGTACAATTTGGCGATATTTCGCCAACGCTTCAACCAATTTTGTTCAAATCGTCTCCTTTTGGCAAAATAAGCATAATAAGGCCTTAAACGGCAAATCGTCAATTTGGCTCTAATAGAAGCGGCACTTTTTGGCCAAATCGTACAATATGGCGATATTTCGCCAACGCTTCAACCAATTTTGTTCAAATCGTCTCCTTTTGGCAAAATAAGCATAATAAGGCCTTAAACGGCAAATCGTCAATTTGGCTCTAATAGAAGCGGCACTTTTTGGCCAAATCGTACAATTTGACGATATTTCGCCAACGCTTCAACCAATTTTGTTCAAATCGTCTCCTTTTGGCAAAATAAGCATAATAAGGCCTTAAACGGCAAATCGTCAATTTGGCTCTAATAGAAGCGGCACTTTTTGGCCAAATCGTACAATATGGCGATATTTCGCCAACGCTTCAACCAATTTTGTTCAAATCGTCTCCTTTTGGCAAAATAAGCATAATAAGGCCTTAAACGGCAAATCGTCAATTTGGCTCTAATAGAAGCGGCACTTTTTGGCCAAATCGTACAATTTGACGATATTTCGCCAACGCTTCAACCAATTTTGTTCAAATCGTCTCCTTTTGGCAAAATAAGCATAATAAGGCCTTAAACGGCAAATCGTCAATTTGGCTCTAATAGAAGCGGCACTTTTTGGCCAAATCGTACAATTTGGCGATATTTCGCCAACGCTTCAACCAATTTTGTTCAAATCGTCTCCTTTTGGCAAAATAAGCATAATAAGGCCTTAAAAGGCAAATCGTCAATTTGGCTCTAATAGAAGCGGCACTTTTTGGCCAAATCTTATGATTTGGCGATATTTCGCCAACGCTACAACCAATTTTGTTCAAATCGTCTCCTTTTGGCAAAATAAGCATAATAAGGCCTTAAACGGCAAATCGTCAATTTGGCTCTAATAGAAGCGGCACTTTTTGGCCAAATCGTACAATTTGGCGATATTTCGCCAACGCTACAACCAATTTTGTTCAAATCGTCTCCTTTTGGCAAAATAAGCTTAATAAGGCCTTAAACGGCAAATCGTCAATTTGGCTCTAATAGAAGCGGCACTTTTTGCCCAAATCTTATGATTTGGCGATATTTCGCCAACGCTACAACCAATTTTGTTCAAATCGTCTCCTTTTGGCAAAATAAGCATAATAAGGCCTTAAACGGCAAATCGTCAATTTGGCTCTAATAGAAGCGGCACTTTTTGGCCAAATCGTACAATTTGGCGATATTTCGCCAACGCTTCAACCAATTTTGTTCAAATCGTCTCCTTTTGGCAAAATAAGCATAATAAGGCCTTAAACGGCAAATCGTCAATTTGGCTCTAATAGAAGCGGCACTTTTTGGCCAAATCTTATGATTTGGCGATATTTCGCCAACGCTTCAACCAATTTTGTTCAAATCGTCTCCTTTTGGCAAAATAAGCATAATAAGGCCTTAAACGGCAAATCGTCAATTTGCTTTTAATAGAAGCGGCACTTTTTGGCCAAATCGTACAATTTGGCGATATTTCGCAAACGCTACAACCAATTTTGTTCAAATCGTCTCCTTTTGGCAAAATAAGCATAATAAGGCCTTAAACAGCAAATCGTCAATTTGGCTCTAATAGAAGCGGCACTTTTTGGCCAAATCGTACTATTTGACGATATTTCGCCAATGCTTCAACCAATTTTGTTCAAATCGTCTCCTTTTGGCAAAATAAGCATAATAAGGCCTTAAACGGCAAATCGTCAATTTGGCTCTAATAGAAGCGGCACTTTTTGGCCAAATCTTATGATTTGGCGATATTTCGCCAACGCTTCAACCAATTTTGTTCAAATCGTCTCCTTTTGGCAAAATAAGCATAATAAGGCCTTAAACGGCAAATCGTCAATTTGGCTCTAATAGAAGCGGCACTTTTTGGCCAAATCTTATGATTTGGCGATATTTCGCCAACGCTACAACCAATTTTGTTCAAATCGTCTCCTTTTGGCAAAATAAGCATAATAAGGCCTTAAACGGCAAATCGTCAATTTGGCTCTAATAGAAGCGGCACTTTTTGGCCAAATCGTACAATTTGGCGATATTTCGCCAACGCTTCAACCAATTTTGTTCAAATCGTCTCCTTTTGGCAAAATAAGCATAATAAGGCCTTAAAAGGCAAATCGTCAATTTGGCTCTAATAGAAGCGGCACTTTTTGGCCAAATCTTATGATTTGGCGATATTTCGCCAACGCTACAACCAATTTTGTTCAAATCGTCTCCTTTTGGCAAAATAAGCATAATAAGGCCTTAAACGGCAAATCGTCAATTTGGCTCTAATAGAAGCGGCACTTTTTGGCCAAATCGTTCAATTTGGCGATATTTCGCCAACGCTACAACCAATTTTGTTCAAATCGTCTCCTTTTGGCAAAATAAGCTTAATAAGGCCTTAAACGGCAAATCGTCAATTTGGCTCTAATAGAAGCGGCACTTTTTGCCCAAATCTTATGATTTGGCGATATTTCGCCAACGCTACAACCAATTTTGTTCAAATCGTCTCCTTTTGGCAAAATAAGCATAATAAGGCCTTAAACGGCAAATCGTCAATTTGGCTCTAATAGAAGCGGCACTTTTTGGCCAAATCGTACAATTTGGCGATATTTCGCCAACGCTTCAACCAATTTTGTTCAAATCGTCTCCTTTTGGCAAAATAAGCATAATAAGGCCTTAAACGGCAAATCGTCAATTTGGCTCTAATAGAAGCGGCACTTTTTGGCCAAATCTTATGATTTGGCGATATTTCGCCAACGCTTCAACCAATTTTGTTCAAATCGTCTCCTTTTGGCAAAATAAGCATAATAAGGCCTTAAACGGCAAATCGTCAATTTGCTTTTAATAGAAGCGGCACTTTTTGGCCAAATCGTACAATTTGGCGATATTTCGCAAACGCTACAACCAATTTTGTTCAAATCGTCTCCTTTTGGCAAAATAAGCATAATAAGGCCTTAAACAGCAAATCGTCAATTTGGCTCTAATAGAAGCGGCACTTTTTGGCCAAATCGTACTATTTGACGATATTTCGCCAATGCTTCAACCAATTTTGTTCAAATCGTCTCCTTTTGGCAAAATAAGCATAATAAGGCCTTAAACGGCAAATCGTCAATTTGGCTCTAATAGAAGCGGCACTTTTTGGCCAAATCTTATGATTTGGCGATATTTCGCCAACGTTTCAACCAATTTTGTTCAAATCGTCTCCTTTTGGCAAAATAAGCATAATAAGGCCTTAAACGGCAAATCGTCAATTTGGCTCTAATAGAAGCGGCACTTTTTGGCCAAATCTTATGATTTGGCGATATTTCGCCAACGCTTCAACCAATTTTGTTCAAATCGTCTCCTTTTGGCAAAATAAGCATAATAAGGCCTTAAACGGCAAATCGTCAATTTGCTTTTAATAGAAGCGGCACTTTTTGGCCAAATCGTACAATTTGGCGATATTTCGCAAACGCTACAACCAATTTTGTTCAAATCGTCTCCTTTTGGCAAAATAAGCATAATAAGGCCTTAAACGGCAAATCGTCAATTTGGCTCTAATAGAAGCGGCACTTTTTGGCCAAATCTTATGATTTGGCGATATTTCGCCAACGCTACAACCAATTTTGTTCAAATCGTCTCCTTTTGGCAAAATAAGCATAATAAGTCCTTAAACGGCAAATCGTCAATTTGGCTCTAATAGAAGCGGCACTTTTTGGCCAAATCGTACAATTTGGCGATATTTCGCCAACGCTACAACCAATTTTGTTCAAATCGTCTCCTTTTGGCAAAATAAGCTTAATAAGGCCTTAAACGGCAAATCGTCAATTTGGCTCTAATAGAAGCGGCACTTTTTGCCCAAATCTTATGATTTGGCGATATTTCGCCAACGCTACAACCAATTTTGTTCAAATCGTCTCCTTTTGGCAAAATAAGCATAATAAGGCCTTAAACGGCAAATCGTCAATTTGGCTCTAATAGAAGCGGCACTTTTTGGCCAAATCGTACAATTTGACGATATTTCGCCAACGCTTCAACCAATTTTGTTCAAATCGTCTCCTTTTGGCAAAATAAGCATAATAAGGCCTTAAACGGCAAATCGTCAATTTGGCTCTAATAGAAGCGGCACTTTTTGGCCAAATCTTATGATTTGGCGATATTTCGCCAACGCTACAACCAATTTTGTTCAAATCGTCTCCTTTTGGCAAAATAAGCATAATAAGGCCTTAAACGGCAAATCGTCAATTTGGCTCTAATAGAAGCAGCACTTTTTGGCCAAATCGTACAATTTGGCGATATTTCGCCAACGCTTCAACCAATTTTGTTCAAATCGTCTCCTTTTGGCAAAATAAGCATAATAAGGCCTTAAACGGCAAATCGTCAATTTGGCTCTAATAGAAGCGGCACTTTTTGGCCAAATCGTACAATATGGCGATATTTCGCCAACGCTTCAACCAATTTTGTTCAAATCGTCTCCTTTTGGCAAAATAAGCATAATAAGGCCTTAAACGGCAAATCGTCAATTTGGCTCTAATAGAAGCGGCACTTTTTGGCCAAATCGTACAATTTGACGATATTTCGCCAACGCTTCAACCAATTTTGTTCAAATCGTCTCCTTTTGGCAAAATAAGCATAATAAGGCCTTAAACGGCAAATCGTCAATTTGGCTCTAATAGAAGCGGCACTTTTTGGCCAAATCGTACAATTTGGCGATATTTCGCCAACGCTTCAACCAATTTTGTTCAAATCGTCTCCTTTTGGCAAAATAAGCATAATAAGGCCTTAAAAGGCAAATCGTCAATTTGGCTCTAATAGAAGCGGCACTTTTTGGCCAAATCTTATGATTTGGCGATATTTCGCCAACGCTACAACCAATTTTGTTCAAATCGTCTCCTTTTGGCAAAATAAGCATAATAAGGCCTTAAACGGCAAATCGTCAATTTGGCTCTAATAGAAGCGGCACTTTTTGGCCAAATCGTACAATTTGGCGATATTTCGCCAACGCTACAACCAATTTTGTTCAAATCGTCTCCTTTTGGCAAAATAAGCTTAATAAGGCCTTAAACGGCAAATCGTCAATTTGGCTCTAATAGAAGCGGCACTTTTTGCCCAAATCTTATGATTTGGCGATATTTCGCCAACGCTACAACCAATTTTGTTCAAATCGTCTCCTTTTGGCAAAATAAGCATAATAAGGCCTTAAACGGCAAATCGTCAATTTGGCTCTAATAGAAGCGGCACTTTTTGGCCAAATCGTACAATTTGGCGATATTTCGCCAACGCTTCAACCAATTTTGTTCAAATCGTCTCCTTTTGGCAAAATAAGCATAATAAGGCCTTAAACGGCAAATCGTCAATTTGGCTCTAATAGAAGCGGCACTTTTTGGCCAAATCTTATGATTTGGCGATATTTCGCCAACGCTTCAACCAATTTTGTTCAAATCGTCTCCTTTTGGCAAAATAAGCATAATAAGGCCTTAAACGGCAAATCGTCAATTTGCTTTTAAT
Source organism: Euwallacea fornicatus (assembly GCF_040115645.1). NCBI lineage: Eukaryota > Metazoa > Arthropoda > Insecta > Coleoptera > Curculionidae > Euwallacea > Euwallacea fornicatus. The sequence continues at coordinate 35,934 of NW_027096115.1, read as the reverse complement.
AGAAGCGGCACTTTTTGGCCAAATCGTACAATTTGGCGATATTTCGCAAACGCTACAACCAATTTTGTTCAAATCGTCTCCTTTTGGCAAAATAAGCATAATAAGGCCTTAAACAGCAAATCGTCAATTTGGCTCTAATAGAAGCGGCACTTTTTGGCCAAATCGTACTATTTGACGATATTTCGCCAATGCTTCAACCAATTTTGTTCAAATCGTCTCCTTTTGGCAAAATAAGCATAATAAGGCCTTAAACGGCAAATCGTCAATTTGGCTCTAATAGAAGCGGCACTTTTTGGCCAAATCTTATGATTTGGCGATATTTCGCCAACGCTTCAACCAATTTTGTTCAAATCGTCTCCTTTTGGCAAAATAAGCATAATAAGGCCTTAAACGGCAAATCGTCAATTTGGCTCTAATAGAAGCGGCACTTTTTGGCCAAATCTTATGATTTGGCGATATTTCGCCAACGCTACAACCAATTTTGTTCAAATCGTCTCCTTTTGGCAAAATAAGCATAATAAGGCCTTAAACGGCAAATCGTCAATTTGGCTCTAATAGAAGCGGCACTTTTTGGCCAAATCGTACAATTTGGCGATATTTCGCCAACGCTTCAACCAATTTTGTTCAAATCGTCTCCTTTTGGCAAAATAAGCATAATAAGGCCTTAAAAGGCAAATCGTCAATTTGGCTCTAATAGAAGCGGCACTTTTTGGCCAAATCTTATGATTTGGCGATATTTCGCCAACGCTACAACCAATTTTGTTCAAATCGTCTCCTTTTGGCAAAATAAGCATAATAAGGCCTTAAACGGCAAATCGTCAATTTGGCTCTAATAGAAGCGGCACTTTTTGGCCAAATCGTACAATTTGGCGATATTTCGCCAACGCTACAACCAATTTTGTTCAAATCGTCTCCTTTTGGCAAAATAAGCTTAATAAGGCCTTAAACGGCAAATCGTCAATTTGGCTCTAATAGAAGCGGCACTTTTTGCCCAAATCTTATGATTTGGCGATATTTCGCCAACGCTACAACCAATTTTGTTCAAATCGTCTCCTTTTGGCAAAATAAGCATAATAAGGCCTTAAACGGCAAATCGTCAATTTGGCTCTAATAGAAGCGGCACTTTTTGGCCAAATCGTACAATTTGGCGATATTTCGCCAACGCTTCAACCAATTTTGTTCAAATCGTCTCCTTTTGGCAAAATAAGCATAATAAGGCCTTAAACGGCAAATCGTCAATTTGGCTCTAATAGAAGCGGCACTTTTTGGCCAAATCTTATGATTTGGCGATATTTCGCCAACGCTTCAACCAATTTTGTTCAAATCGTCTCCTTTTGGCAAAATAAGCATAATAAGGCCTTAAACGGCAAATCGTCAATTTGCTTTTAATAGAAGCGGCACTTTTTGGCCAAATCGTACAATTTGGCGATATTTCGCAAACGCTACAACCAATTTTGTTCAAATCGTCTCCTTTTGGCAAAATAAGCATAATAAGGCCTTAAACAGCAAATCGTCAATTTGGCTCTAATAGAAGCGGCACTTTTTGGCCAAATCGTACTATTTGACGATATTTCGCCAATGCTTCAACCAATTTTGTTCAAATCGTCTCCTTTTGGCAAAATAAGCATAATAAGGCCTTAAACGGCAAATCGTCAATTTGGCTCTAATAGAAGCGGCACTTTTTGGCCAAATCTTATGATTTGGCGATATTTCGCCAACGCTTCAACCAATTTTGTTCAAATCGTCTCCTTTTGGCAAAATAAGCATAATAAGGCCTTAAACGGCAAATCGTCAATTTGGCTCTAATAGAAGCGGCACTTTTTGGCCAAATCTTATGATTTGGCGATATTTCGCCAACGCTTCAACCAATTTTGTTCAAATCGTCTCCTTTTGGCAAAATAAGCATAATAAGGCCTTAAACGGCAAATCGTCAATTTGCTTTTAATAGAAGCGGCACTTTTTGGCCAAATCGTACAATTTGGCGATATTTCGCAAACGCTACAACCAATTTTGTTCAAATCGTCTCCTTTTGGCAAAATAAGCATAATAAGGCCTTAAACGGCAAATCGTCAATTTGGCTCTAATAGAAGCGGCACTTTTTGGCCAAATCTTATGATTTGGCGATATTTCGCCAACGCTACAACCAATTTTGTTCAAATCGTCTCCTTTTGGCAAAATAAGCATAATAAGTCCTTAAACGGCAAATCGTCAATTTGGCTCTAATAGAAGCGGCACTTTTTGGCCAAATCGTACAATTTGGCGATATTTCGCCAACGCTACAACCAATTTTGTTCAAATCGTCTCCTTTTGGCAAAATAAGCTTAATAAGGCCTTAAACGGCAAATCGTCAATTTGGCTCTAATAGAAGCGGCACTTTTTGCCCAAATCTTATGATTTGGCGATATTTCGCCAACGCTACAACCAATTTTGTTCAAATCGTCTCCTTTTGGCAAAATAAGCATAATAAGGCCTTAAACGGCAAATCGTCAATTTGGCTCTAATAGAAGCGGCACTTTTTGGCCAAATCGTACAATTTGACGATATTTCGCCAACGCTTCAACCAATTTTGTTCAAATCGTCTCCTTTTGGCAAAATAAGCATAATAAGGCCTTAAACGGCAAATCGTCAATTTGGCTCTAATAGAAGCGGCACTTTTTGGCCAAATCTTATGATTTGGCGATATTTCGCCAACGCTACAACCAATTTTGTTCAAATCGTCTCCTTTTGGCAAAATAAGCATAATAAGGCCTTAAACGGCAAATCGTCAATTTGGCTCTAATAGAAGCGGCACTTTTTGGCCAAATCGTACAATTTGGCGATATTTCGCCAACGCTTCAACCAATTTTGTTCAAATCGTCTCCTTTTGGCAAAATAAGCATAATAAGGCCTTAAACGGCAAATCGTCAATTTGGCTCTAATAGAAGCGGCACTTTTTGGCCAAATCGTACAATATGGCGATATTTCGCCAACGCTTCAACCAATTTTGTTCAAATCGTCTCCTTTTGGCAAAATAAGCATAATAAGGCCTTAAACGGCAAATCGTCAATTTGGCTCTAATAGAAGCGGCACTTTTTGGCCAAATCGTACAATTTGACGATATTTCGCCAACGCTTCAACCAATTTTGTTCAAATCGTCTCCTTTTGGCAAAATAAGCATAATAAGGCCTTAAACGGCAAATCGTCAATTTGGCTCTAATAGAAGCGGCACTTTTTGGCCAAATCGTACAATATGGCGATATTTCGCCAACGCTTCAACCAATTTTGTTCAAATCGTCTCCTTTTGGCAAAATAAGCATAATAAGGCCTTAAACGGCAAATCGTCAATTTGGCTCTAATAGAAGCGGCACTTTTTGGCCAAATCGTACAATTTGACGATATTTCGCCAACGCTTCAACCAATTTTGTTCAAATCGTCTCCTTTTGGCAAAATAAGCATAATAAGGCCTTAAACGGCAAATCGTCAATTTGGCTCTAATAGAAGCGGCACTTTTTGGCCAAATCGTACAATTTGGCGATATTTCGCCAACGCTTCAACCAATTTTGTTCAAATCGTCTCCTTTTGGCAAAATAAGCATAATAAGGCCTTAAAAGGCAAATCGTCAATTTGGCTCTAATAGAAGCGGCACTTTTTGGCCAAATCTTATGATTTGGCGATATTTCGCCAACGCTACAACCAATTTTGTTCAAATCGTCTCCTTTTGGCAAAATAAGCATAATAAGGCCTTAAACGGCAAATCGTCAATTTGGCTCTAATAGAAGCGGCACTTTTTGGCCAAATCGTACAATTTGGCGATATTTCGCCAACGCTACAACCAATTTTGTTCAAATCGTCTCCTTTTGGCAAAATAAGCTTAATAAGGCCTTAAACGGCAAATCGTCAATTTGGCTCTAATAGAAGCGGCACTTTTTGCCCAAATCTTATGATTTGGCGATATTTCGCCAACGCTACAACCAATTTTGTTCAAATCGTCTCCTTTTGGCAAAATAAGCATAATAAGGCCTTAAACGGCAAATCGTCAATTTGGCTCTAATAGAAGCGGCACTTTTTGGCCAAATCGTACAATTTGGCGATATTTCGCCAACGCTTCAACCAATTTTGTTCAAATCGTCTCCTTTTGGCAAAATAAGCATAATAAGGCCTTAAACGGCAAATCGTCAATTTGGCTCTAATAGAAGCGGCACTTTTTGGCCAAATCTTATGATTTGGCGATATTTCGCCAACGCTTCAACCAATTTTGTTCAAATCGTCACTTAAGTCACAGGAAACAGCGGGATTCTTAAAAAAAAAATTTATTTTTAATTTTTAAAACACAAAAACTAAGAACAATATAATCTGAATTAATTATGAATACAATCTGAATACAATCTACTCCTTAACAATAGTCGCGTTGCGTTAAATAGTCAGAGTCTTGTCTAGTCAGCTCCTTTGTGTCGACGTCACTCGTAGTCGTCCCATAACTCCTCCCTTCTCAAATTGAGCTACCCTGGCTACGGGGTAGGTTTAGGATTGGGTTAATGGATTCTCCCTCAGTGGTCGTTGGTGGTATTCGTCTCTGGGCTAACCTTTTAACCAGTGTATATACTATTATTATTATCAACATGACATAAATTAGTATTGTCCATAAGCTAGGAGGGGTTGAAACTGGGTTATACAATAATTCAGGGTTGTTTTCTTGAATTTCACTTTTAAGTCTGTGGAGTTCATCGAGTTTCACTTCTTGAAGGTGGAAGTTCAGGTCCAAGTGCGGAAGTTTTGGTGGTTGGTCTTCTAGCCTGGGGAACGTTATTGGCTCGTTCGCGGCGGTTGTTGATCGATCGTTATTGATTACTATATCTTCTCCTTCAGCTCGGCATTCTTCGGGTACGGTTAGGAGAAAGCTTCCTGATATCCTTTTGTATTCTTCTTGACCATTACACTTTAACTTGATAGTCTTTTCTGTCGGCATTATCAGGACCCATCTGTCTGACGAATCTATCCGATTAGCTATTGCCCGAGTAATGGTGACATCGATTTGTTGGCAATTTGCACTGGCTTGCAATGAATTTAACAATTGTGTTTCGCAGGGACCATTCTCGCTTGTTTCTTCTAGGATTTCGGGTTTACAGATGAACAGGTTTTGGGATGTTCTTTTGCATGCTTCTTCCGGGTAGGCGTAGTGATTTTGATTCAGTATTAGGTATTTTCCGCGAGGTATGACTGCCCTGAATTGACTCTGACGTCTGACAGGTATTGAGTAGAGATGATAGTAATCGAAATTATCGAGATTTGTTAATGGAATGTTTAATAGATAAGTGATTCTACCATTTAAAATAAAACTTTCAACTTCTATAATTTTTTCGTATTCGAGAATATTTTCTAAGGTTATCTGCAGAGGAAGGTTTTGAGGTTTTACTTTAATCTCTAGTTTCTTTAATTCTAGGAACAAATTCGCAGTTTCCATTATGCTGGGATGGAAGGTTCCTAGTTTGGCAAATGTGATAGAGGTTTCAATGTCTTGTAGCATTGAATCGATTATCTCGTAGAGATTGATTATTTGAATTAGTATATCTTTAATGAAATACATATTTTCTTTGGAGGCTGTTTCCTGTGTCATGTATCCTATTTGTTTGATACGTTTCTCCATTATTTCCATATTTTTCCTCATTTGATAAATGGTTAGATTGAAATTCTCGATTACGCTGAGAGAGATTGAGTTTTGTTTTTGGATACTAATTTTTAGTTTATTCTGATTTTGTTGTAGTTCGTTTATCAAGTTTTCGTAGTGGATTCCGTCATTGGCATCCAAATTACCGGTTATGGCTTTGAAAATTGAACCTGCTACATTGATTAGACCTCTTTTAGATCTTTGGGGATGAGGTATGATCTGATTAATTTTTCTCTCTACTCTCCTTTGAGTTAAATTCAATATTTTGAGATAATTAGCGCAATTATTATAATAGTCTGTGTTTAATACGAGGGAGTTTGAGATGGTTTGAGTCTTGTTGTCTAGTTTGTTGGCTTCCTCTATAATAGGATTCAAGTCATAGTAATGTATCAATTTGTGCGTCTGTACTGTAAGTTTTGCTTGTCCAAGTTTGTAGGGTAAAATTCCAAGGTTTTCGTCCAATTGTCTTAGGGTTATTCGGCTTTCTTCTGCGAATATGCCCGCCGAAAGGCTGAAATGAATATTTTTATTTTTAGTCGAAGCTATACTTATTTCGAAACGGTCGTTTTAAGTTGTCCATATGGATCTTTTGGCGTGACTCTGTTTCAACCGTCTTTCTATCTTTACGGACGTTTTTTATTTTTTCTGGACCGGTAAATTTATCAGATAATTTTTGCCTAGAATGTTTTTTGATGTATACCTGTTGTTGATTTTCGAATTCATTAGGACTTTCGCGAGTTTCATTGATTTTTGTTACCAGTTTTTCTTTATTGTCTGCGAGTTTTTGGTTAATGTCCGCATAGAGTAATCGTGCCTTTTCTTTATGTACATTGACGTATTCTGTTAATAGTAATTGGTCGAGTTTTATATCGAAAGGGTCACTGGGTGATATGTGGCCATTTATGACATCTACGGGTTTCATTTTTGTAGCTGAGTGTATGGAGTTATTATAGGCCAAAATTGCGTATACCATTTTTTGTGTGATGGTATTTTCCGAGAAATCTTGCTGATTTAGTAGGCGTATGTGTTCCTGTAGTGTGGAGTGTAGGCGCTCCACCATTCCGTTTGATTTTGGGTGATTCGGGGAACAAAAGTGGATTTTAACTTTGTGCAATGTTAAGAGTTCCGTTACCGTAGCATTTTTAAACTCGGCCCCGTTATCAACTACTATTTGCGAAGGGATTTGATGATGTGAAAAGAAGAGAAGCAACTTATCTACGATTTCTGTAGCTGAAAGATTTGCTAGAGGATACGCTTGTGCATATTTAGAGAAAGCATCGATTATTGTTAGAAATTTCGTATTTTCGAGCGTGAGGGTATCTAAATGGACTATCTCGAAAGGTCGCGAAGCTGTCGGCGTTAGATTCATCTCCACGTGGATAGGGTGGCGTTCGTACTTTCCTTTCTGACATATTTGGCAGTTATTTATGTATGTTTGAATTGAGCATTTTTGATTTGGCCAATAGTAAATTTGTTTGATTTTTTCCCAGGTTTCGTCGATTCCGCGGTGGTTTGTTTTTGACTCGTGATACTTTTGAATGATTTCAGGGATGTCTTCTTTGGTTTCTACGTCTAACAATTTTTTCAGACAACGTTTCATTTTTAGGCATGGCCATTTGAAGGTCTTCCTCACTACTTCACAAAATGGTTCATAAATTTCTGGATTTTCGAAATATAAGTGATGCTGTTTGTAGGGTACGATGAATTCTTGGATGAATTTCCTAATGTCGTCTTCGAACTTATCTCTCGAGAGTTGGACGTGATATCTCCTTTTTCCTCCGAAGAGAACCTTGATTCTTGTTTTGGCAGGTGAGTGTAATACCGAGGAGATAATAGCTTGATTTGCCCCATAGTTTACCGCGGTGTCACTTATCGGGATGCCAACAATAGGGTCTTCGCTTGCGTTGGTATGTACAGTCATCCTGTCGTTTTCCGGTTCTTGTTCAGGTGCTGGTGGGTCAACGTCCATGACTTCAGTTTCATCCACTTGCGCGGCTGTCGAGTCCTGGTCTGTCTTGTCATTATTTTTGGATGTCGAGGCTCCCGTTTCTTGTTGTAATTGCCTATTGAATTCTTCCATATATTCAACCAGTGAGAAGTCGTTTGTTTCTTTTGTATGTAGTTCTATTCTCGAAAGGGCGTCCGCATTCGTATTCAACTTTCCCTTTTTATATATAATATTGTAATCATACTCCTCTAGTTTAATTCTCCATCTTGTAAGTTTTGAATTGGCGTCCTTTAGCGAGAAGAGCCACTGCAAGGGCTTGTGGTCCGTTATAAGGTTTATTTTCCTGCCGAATATATAGGGGCGGAAATACTTTGTGGCCCACACGATTCCTAATAATTCCTTTTCCGTTGTTGAGTAGTTCCTTTCTGTATCGTTTAGGGTCCTAGACGCATAGGCTATAGGTAAATCTCGTCCTATGGGACCTTGCGACAAGACGGCTCCTAGCGCTACGTTACTTGCGTCTGTTGTGAGATTGAACGGTTGGGAAAAGTCCGGATACTGCAAGATAGGCTCGTTCATCAGAAGAGTTTTGCACAGCTCAAAACAGGATACGAATTCTTGGTTATGTTCTATTTTAGCGCCCTTTTTTAGGCATTTCGTTAGCGGTTTCGTTATCCTAGCAAAATCTTTTATGAATCTTCGGTAATAACCGAGCAATCCTAAGAACCCTTTGATTTGTTTTGTTGTCTTAGGAATGGGGAATCTCTTGATTGCCTCGATTTTGTCAGGATTCGGCTTCACTCCTTCGCGCGTAACGACGTGTCCTAAGTAGGCCACTTCTTTTCGCAAAAATTCTGACTTATCTAGCTGTATTTTAAATCCGGATTCTCGCAATCTATTAAAAACATTTCTCAAGCGTTCTAGATGTTCTTGTAGAGAAGTGGAAAACACAATTATGTCATCTAGATATACTAAGCATTTTTCATTCTGCAGCCCTCTGAGGATATTGTCCATAACCCTCTGAAACGTGGCTGGCGCGTTTTTTAGTCCAAAGGGCATGCGCAAGAATTCATAATGCCCATTTTCTGTACTAAACGCGGTTTTTTCGATATCGTCCTCATGCATTTGAATCTGGTGGAACCCGCTCGCCAAGTCTAATGTCGAAAAATACTGGCATTTTCCCAATTTGTCTAACAAGTCTGTGATATTTGGTAGCGGGTACTTGTCGTCCAGTGTCTTGGAATTTAGTCCTCTTAAGTCGACGACTACTCTCCATTTTTTGATTCCTGATGCGTCCTCCTTTTTCGGAACTACCCAAATGGGTGCATTCCATGGTGAGTGACTGGGCCTAATGATTCGTTGGTCCAGCATTTTTTTAATTTGCCTTTCTACTTCCGTTCTATGTATGAAGGGATATCGGTATGATTTACTATACACTGGGATCTCATCTGAGGTTTTAATACGGTGTTTAATTCTATTAGTAAAAGTTAAGGGATCATTCTCGTTGTAAAATATATCCGAATATTCTTTGATTAACTTCAAAAGTTGGTTATACTCTTCTTCGTTTAGGTGATCGGTTCGAAATTTTGATAGGTCTAATTCGGAGTTTCTTTCATCGTCGTCGAAATTATTAAGATCTATTTCTTCTAATTCTTTTGGGTCAAATCGTTCTACTTCAAACGTATCGGAGAGGTTTAACGTTACTGGTTCACACGTGTTGTTCAAAATTGTCGTATAAGCGAGGCCATTCTTAGCAGTGGATAAACATTCTGGAATTTCGCAACTCTGTAGTTTTTGATGTGGTATTATGATATCGCCGTTCCCGACGGATGTCCTTACTCGTATTACTTGCTCGACTCGAGGTGCGATCGTGATACAATTCGACTCGGGTTGCGTTTCGTGGAAGTGTAACTTGATACGAGCGACCGGTGTGAGAATGCAATCGTTTACAAGGTCAATGCTGGCTTGGAGTATTTTCAAGTTGTCGATTCCTAGAAGTCCGTCGAACGATTTGTGGAATTTGAAGAGGTAAAATTTGAGATCTGTGTTTTGCGGCAAGTTGAATATTCTAGAAGCCGGGATTTTCGCACTATGATTATGGGTGGACTTATGAAACACGGTAGATACTACAAAAGGGTCGTTAATAATTCGATTAGGGTATAGTTTTTTCACAATATCTGGGTTCATAAAGGAACGGGTGGAACCAGAATCAATTAGAATTTTTAAATTTGTTTCGGGAAAAATTACATAACAGAGATTACTAAGATTAGAGAAGTTCAAATCTATTACAGATTCCTCTATTTTTTCCTCATTTTGGGAGGCGCTTTGGAAAAATTTTCCTGTTGATTTATTTGGGTATGATAGGGGTTATTTTCAGTTTTTGGGTTATTAGTACTATCATGGACCTCAGGCTCCGTGAAGTGCATATCATCATACTGATAATAATTTGGTTGGTCCCAATCTTGCTCTTCAAAGTGGGGATATTGGCCATATTCGTATTCTTCCCTATTTTGACAAAGTGTTGATGAATTTTGGGCTTCTGTGTTGTACAACTCTTCGACAGTATATTTAGGGGGTTGATATCTTGGACTGGCTGTAGAATTATTCGGTAATGGTCTCTGTACGGACTGTGAGATTCCTGACATAGGTGTAGGGGGTGGCAACTGTCGGAATGGGTTTGGTCTGAATACATTACTTTGACCGTTGGGTCGTCTAAAGGTCCGAGAGTTTGAGAAGGTTCCGGCCCTTTGACCGTTAAAGTTAGGTCTTGCGTTCATTGATGACGGCGAAAATGTGGGTCGAAATGAATTATTTGGGGGTTGAAAATTTGGAGATGATTTAAAGAATGTTGGTCTTGGACGATTAATGTGATTTTGTTGAAATGTTGGGCCGGGTCGTGGTTGGTTTTGGAAATATTGTGTATTGTTTTCTTGGGTGACAAACTGTAAGGCTTGTGCCAAATTGACTGGTCTCATGCACCTTATGGTAGTACCCAAGGGTTCTCTGAGCCCAGATAGGAAGGTTTTTAGAGCCAACTCATTGTATAGGTTCCTTTTCAAAGTCCTAGATTGTACCAAATTTTCATGCGAATCAACATACGAGCACAACAAATTCAGAATGTGTAAAATTCTATCATAAAATTCAAAAGGTTTTTCATGAGGCTGTTGTTTCATTAAAACTAAATCTCTATTCAAGCAAGTCTCATCTCTCTGATCAGCAAAGTTACGTTGTAAAACGTTTTTTAAATCATCCCATTTATTAACGTTTTGTATATTTATTACTAGTTTAGCATTGCCCGTGAGTTTGCTGATAAGCGAGTTTATTAAATAAGTATTTTGAAAGTTTGCAGGGTTTGTTTGGTCATAGAAATTGTCAATTAAAGATTGGCATATCGAAATGTATCTATTTAAATCATTAGGGTTCCCATCAAAAGTCGGGACGCAACTTAAATATTCAGGTTTGAATTGGGACATTGTGAAATCTTCTTTAATTACAGAGGCAGAGTCAGTTAAAGGCGTTACAATATTCAAACTAAGGTTTGATATTTGTTTAGCAACTTCTTCGATTTCAGACATAAATCAAATTCACTTACGCGATTAATAGGCTGATCCTGATCATCTATAAGGAACTGCTTCGGGGCGTCTCCTCTAAGCTTTCCTTGCGTTGCTCAGCGATGTGGTCTCAGCAACCGGGGTATTTTGGTTCGGGCAACTTCTTGACAGCTCTTCGATAGAGAGGAATTTTCGATTTCTGGAAACTTCACTCTGTCTGTTGACCGACGTTGAAAAATGTGGGTTCTTTCGGTTAATCGTTGAAACGAAAAATTCAATACGATCGATTCGTACTGAGTTCCGAAATTAATCCGAACGACTGCGCCACTTAAGTCACAGGAAACAGCGGGATTCTTAAAAAAAAAATTTATTTTTAATTTTTAAAACACAAAAACTAAGAACAATATAATCTGAATTAATTATGAATACAATCTGAATACAATCTACTCCTTAACAATAGTCGCGTTGCGTTAAATAGTCAGAGTCTTGTCTAGTCAGCTCCTTTGTGTCGACGTCACTCGTAGTCGTCCCATAACTCGTCTCCTTTTGGCAAAATAAGCATAATAAGGCCTTAAACGGCAAATCGTCAATTTGCTTTTAATAGAAGCGGCACTTTTTGGCCAAATCGTACAATTTGGCGATATTTCGCAAACGCTACAACCAATTTTGTTCAAATCGTCTCCTTTTGGCAAAATAAGCATAATAAGGCCTTAAACAGCAAATCGTCAATTTGGCTCTAATAGAAGCGGCACTTTTTGGCCAAATCGTACTATTTGACGATATTTCGCCAATGCTTCAACCAATTTTGTTCAAATCGTCTCCTTTTGGCAAAATAAGCATAATAAGGCCTTAAACGGCAAATCGTCAATTTGGCTCTAATAGAAGCGGCACTTTTTGGCCAAATCTTATGATTTGGCGATATTTCGCCAACGCTTCAACCAATTTTGTTCAAATCGTCTCCTTTTGGCAAAATAAGCATAATAAGGCCTTAAACGGCAAATCGTCAATTTGGCTCTAATAGAAGCGGCACTTTTTGGCCAAATCTTATGATTTGGCGATATTTCGCCAACGCTACAACCAATTTTGTTCAAATCGTCTCCTTTTGGCAAAATAAGCATAATAAGGCCTTAAACGGCAAATCGTCAATTTGGCTCTAATAGAAGCGGCACTTTTTGGCCAAATCGTACAATTTGGCGATATTTCGCCAACGCTTCAACCAATTTTGTTCAAATCGTCTCCTTTTGGCAAAATAAGCATAATAAGGCCTTAAAAGGCAAATCGTCAATTTGGCTCTAATAGAAGCGGCACTTTTTGGCCAAATCTTATGATTTGGCGATATTTCGCCAACGCTACAACCAATTTTGTTCAAATCGTCTCCTTTTGGCAAAATAAGCATAATAAGGCCTTAAACGGCAAATCGTCAATTTGGCTCTAATAGAAGCGGCACTTTTTGGCCAAATCGTACAATTTGGCGATATTTCGCCAACGCTACAACCAATTTTGTTCAAATCGTCTCCTTTTGGCAAAATAAGCTTAATAAGGCCTTAAACGGCAAATCGTCAATTTGGCTCTAATAGAAGCGGCACTTTTTGCCCAAATCTTATGATTTGGCGATATTTCGCCAACGCTTCAACCAATTTTGTTCAAATCGTCTCCTTTTGGCAAAATAAGCATAATAAGGCCTTAAACGGCAAATCGTCAATTTGGCTCTAATAGAAGCGGCACTTTTTGGCCAAATCTTATGATTTGGCGATATTTCGCCAACGCTACAACCAATTTTGTTCAAATCGTCTCCTTTTGGCAAAATAAGCATAATAAGGTCTTTAACGGCAAATCGTCAATTTGGCCCTAATAGAAGCGGCACTTTTTGGCCAAATCTTATGATTTGGCGATATTTCGCCAACGCTACAACCAATTTTGTTCAAATCGTCTCCTTTTGGCAAAATAAGCATAATAAGGCCTTAAACGGCAAATCGTCAATTTGGCTCTAATAGAAGCGGCACTTTTTGGCCAAATCGTACAATTTGGCGATATTTCGCCAACGCTTCAACCAATTTTGTTCAAATCGTCTCCTTTTGGCAAAATAAGCATAATAAGGCCTTAAACGGCAAATCGTCAATTTGGCTCTAATAGAAGCGGCACTTTTTGGCCAAATCTTATGATTTGGCGATATTTCGCCAACGCTTCAACCAATTTTGATCAAATCGTCTCCTTTTGGCAAAATAAGCATAATAAGGCCTTAAACGGCAAATCGTCAATTTGCTTTTAATAGAAGCGGCACTTTTTGGCCAAATCGTACAATTTGGCGATATTTCGCCAACGCTTCAACCAATTTTGATCAAATCGTCTCCTTTTGGCAAAATAAGCATAATAAGGCCTTAAACGGCAAATCGTCAATTTGGCTCTAATAGAAGCGGCACTTTTTGGCCAAATCGTACAATTTGGCGATATTTCGCCAACGCTTCAACCAATTTTGTTCAAATCGTCTCCTTTTGGCAAAATAAGCATAATAAGGCCTTAAACGGCAAATCGTCAATTTGGCTCTAATAGAAGCGGCACTTTTTGGCCAAATCGTACAATTTGGCGATATTTCGCCAACGCTTCAACCAATTTTGTTCAAATCGTCTCCTTTTGGCAAAATAAGCATAATAAGGCCTTAAACGGCAAATCGTCAATTTGGCTCTAATAGAAGCGGCACTTTTTGGCCAAATCGTACAATTTGGCGATATTTCGCCAACGCTTTAACCAATTTTGTTCAAATCGTCTCCTTTTGGCAAAATAAGCATAATAAGGCCTTAAACGTCAAATCGTCAATTTGGCTCTAATAGAAGCGGCACTTTTTGGCCAAATCGTACAATTTGGCGATATTTCGCCAACGCTTCAACCAATTTTGTTCAAATCGTCTCCTTTTGGCAAAATAAGCATAATAAGGCCTTAAACGGCAAATCGTCAATTTGGCTCTAATAGAAGCGGCACTTTTTGGCCAAATCGTACAATTTGGCGATATTTCGCCAACGCTTCAACCAATTTTGTTCAAATCGTCTCCTTTTGGCAAAATAAGCATAATAAGGCCTTAAACGGCAAATCGTCAATTTGGCTCTAATAGAAGCGGCACTTTTTGGCCAAATCGTACAATTTGGCGATATTTCGCCAACGCTTCAACCAATTTTGTTCAAATCGTCTCCTTTTGGCAAAATAAGCATAATAAGGCCTTAAACGGCAAATCGTCAATTTGGCTCTAATAGAAGCGGCACTTTTTGGCCAAATCGTACAATTTGGCGATATTTCGCCAACGCTTCAACCAATTTTGTTCAAATCGTCTCCTTTTGGCAAAATAAGCATAATAAGGCCTTAAACGGCAAATCGTCAATTTGGCTCTAATAGAAGCGGCACTTTTTGGCCAAATCGTACAATTTGGCGATATTTCGCCAACGCTTCAACCAATTTTGTTCAAATCGTCTCCTTTTGGCAAAATAAGCATAATAAGGCCTTAAACGGCAAATCGTCAATTTGGCTCTAATAGAAGCGGCACTTTTTGGCCAAATCGTACAATTTGGCGATATTTCGCCAACGCTTCAACCAATTTTGTTCAAATCGTCTCCTTTTGGCAAAATAAGCATAATAAGGCCTTAAACGGCAAATCGTCAATTTGGCTCTAATAGAAGCGGCACTTTTTGGCCAAATCGTACAATTTGGCGATATTTCGCCAACGCTTCAACCAATTTTGTTCAAATCGTCTCCTTTTGGCAAAATAAGCATAATAAGGCCTTAAACGGCAAATCGTCAATTTGGCTCTAATAGAAGCGGCACTTTTTGGCCAAATCGTACAATTTGGCGATATTTCGCCAACGCTTCAACCAATTTTGTTCAAATCGTCTCCTTTTGGCAAAATAAGCATAATAAGGCCTTAAACGGCAAATCGTCAATTTGGCTCTAATAGAAGCGGCACTTTTTGGCCAAATCGTACAATTTGGCGATATTTCGCCAACGCTTCAACCAATTTTGATCAAATCGTCTCCTTTTGGCAAAATAAGCATAATAAGGCCTTAAACGGCAAATCGTCAATTTGGCTCTAATAGAAGCGGCACTTTTTGGCCAAATCTTACGATTTGGCGATATTTCGCCAACGCTACAACCAATTTTGTTCAAATCGTCTCCTTTTGGCAAAATAAGCATAATAAGGCCTTAAACGGCAAATCGTCAATTTGGCTCTAATAGAAACGGCACTTTTTGGCCAAATCTTATGATTTGGCGATATTTCGCCAACGCTACAACCAATTTTGTTCAAATCGTCTCCTTTTGGCAAAATAAGCATAATAAGGCCTTAAACGGCAAATCGTCAATTTGCTTTTAATAGAAGCGGCACTTTTTGGCCAAATCTTATGATTTGGCGATATTTCGCCAACGCTTCAACCAATTTTGATCAAATCGTCTCCTTTTGGCAAAATAAGCATAATAAGGCCTTAAACGGCAAATCGTCAATTTGCTTTTAATAGAAGCGGCACTTTTTGGCCAAATCGTACAATTTGGCGATATTTCGCCAACGCTTCAACCAATTTTGATCAAATCGTCTCCTTTTGGCAAAATAAGCATAATAAGGCCTTAAACGGCAAATCGTCAATTTGGCTCTAATAGAAGCGGCACTTTTTGGCCAAATCGTACAATTTGGCGATATTTCGCCAACGCTTCAACCAATTTTGTTCAAATCGTCTCCTTTTGGCAAAATAAGCATAATAAGGCCTTAAACGGCAAATCGTCAATTTGGCTCTAATAGAAGCGGCACTTTTTGGCCAAATCGTACAATTTGGCGATATTTCGCCAACGCTTCAACCAATTTTGTTCAAATCGTCTCCTTTTGGCAAAATAAGCATAATAAGGCCTTAAACGGCAAATCGTCAATTTGGCTCTAATAGAAGCGGCACTTTTTGGCCAAATCGTACAATTTGGCGATATTTCGCCAACGCTTTAACCAATTTTGTTCAAATCGTCTCCTTTTGGCAAAATAAGCATAATAAGGCCTTAAACGTCAAATCGTCAATTTGGCTCTAATAGAAGCGGCACTTTTTGGCCAAATCGTACAATTTGGCGATATTTCGCCAACGCTTCAACCAATTTTGTTCAAATCGTCTCCTTTTGGCAAAATAAGCATAATAAGGCCTTAAACGGCAAATCGTCAATTTGGCTCTAATAGAAGCGGCACTTTTTGGCCAAATCGTACAATTTGGCGATATTTCGCCAACGCTTCAACCAATTTTGTTCAAATCGTCTCCTTTTGGCAAAATAAGCATAATAAGGCCTTAAACGGCAAATCGTCAATTTGGCTCTAATAGAAGCGGCACTTTTTGGCCAAATCTTATGATTTGGCGATATTTCGCCAACGCTACAACCAATTTTGTTCAAATCGTCTCCTTTTGGCAAAATAAGCATAATAAGGCCTTAAACGGCAAATCGTCAATTTGGCTCTAATAGAAGCGGCACTTTTTGGCCAAATCGTACAATTTGGCGATATTTCGCCAACGCTTCAACCAATTTTGTTCAAATCGTCTCCTTTTGGCAAAATAAGCATAATAAGGCCTTAAACGGCAAATCGTCAATTTGGCTCTAATAGAAGCGACTTAACAAACACGACCGATGTAAGGCCTTTTAAAAAAGAATTTTTATTTGTTAAGACAATGATTTACTTTTGCACTTTACAACAATCACTTAAACTAACTAAATTCTAACCGCGTCTGACTCGGTGTTGACTCTCACTGACTCTGTGTGACTCTGTCTGCCCGCGTTCACTATGCTTCTCCTCTTATGCTCGGAAAATGCTGCGTTAGCGTCTGCTGTATGTGGGAACGGTGGCTGGCGATGAATTCTGTATAGTCAGCGGTTTGCATATATGGGAACAGTATATGGCGTGATATAACTCCTCCCTTCTCAGATTGAGCTTCCCTGGCTATGGGGTAAGTTGAGGCAGGGGTTGACGGCTTCTTCTTCTGGTCCTGGTTGGCTTTGTCTTCCCTTCAGTTTCTTGAGGACGATGTATCCTATACTTATAAAAATTAATACGTATATTATAATTGTCCATAGACTTGGGAAGGTCGAAATTTTGGTGTATTCCAACTGGGGTTGATTCCCTTGGATTTCGTGTTTAAGTTCGTGTAGCTCGTCTAGCTTGACTTCTTGAAGCTGGAGGGTCAAATTCAGGTGTAGAGAGTTTGGTGGCTGGTCATCGAGATTTGGAAACATGATTGGTTCATCGGCACTTGTTAATGAATTTTCATTGCTGACCATCACTTGGTTTCCTTCAATTTGGCATCCCTCTGGTATGGTGGCTAGGAAACTTCCTGCTATTTTCCTATATTCCTCTTGTCTTCCACATTTTAGCTTGATAGTTTTGTCCGTGGGGAATATCAAAATCCACTTGTTGGATGAGTCCAGCTGGTTAGTTATCACTCGTGTAATAGTGACATTTATTTGAGGGCAATGCGTGCTAGGTTCTGGTGGGCTCAATAGTCCGACTTCGCAAGGGCTGTCTGCGTTGATTTCTTCTAGGGTTCCCGGGTTACAGATGAATAATTTGGGTGTCATCCTCTTGCATGGTTCTTCAGGATACGTATAGTGACTTTGATTCATGAGCAAATATTTACCGCGGGGTATGACTGCCTTGAATTGACTTTGTCGTCCAATTGGTACTGAATAAAGATGATAATAGTCGAAATTACTAGGATCAGTTATTGGAACTTTTAGTAAATAGGTTATCTTTCCTTTTAGAATAAAGCTTTCGACACTTATTATCTTTTCGTATTCGAGGGTGTTTTCTAAAGTTATCGACAGAGGTAGGCTATTAGGTGGTAATTTAACTTCCAAGGTTTTCAGTTCAGAAAATAGATCTGTGGTTCGCATTATACTGGGATGGAAATTTCCTAATCTAGCGAATGCAATAGATGTTTCGATATCCTGCAACATTGAGTCTATTATTTCGTATAGATTTATGATTTGAATTAAGACGTCTTTGATAAAGTACAGATTTCCTCTATTTACTGTTTCTTGTACTATATGTTCTATTTGTTTGATTTGAATTTCCATGATTTTCATGTTGCTGTTTAATTGAGTTACTGTTTGATTAAAATTGTCGATTACGCTTAATGAAATGGAATTTTGTTTGTGAATACTGTTTGCTAATTTATTCTGATTTTGTTGCAGCTCATTGATGAGTGTTTCATATCGTTGTCCGTCTTCGGCGTCTAAGTTTCCCGTGATTGCTTTGAAAACGGAACCTGCCAGATTAATTAAACCTCTTTTAACTCTTGGGTTCTTTGGAATTATTTGTTCGATTTTTCTCTCTACTCGATTTTGTGTTAAGTTTAGTACTTTTAGGTAGTTGTTGCAGTGCTCATAGTAGTCTATCTGAGATAATATGGAGTTAGAAATATTTTGAGATTGTATATGTAATTTATTTGTCTCTTCTACGATGGTATTTACGTCGTAGTAGTGTATTAACCTATGGGTCTGTGTCGTAAGTTTTGCTTGTCCCAACTTGAGGGGTAGCATTCCTGTGTTGTCGTCCAGTTGTCTAAGGGTGATCTGATCATTGTTTGTAGCAACGCTCGTCGCGAGGCTGAAACGTAATACATCGACGTTAGTCAAAGCTATATTTGTGTCGAAACGGACGTTTCAAGTTGTCCATATGAATTTTGGGGTGCAATTCCGTTTCTACCGTTTTCTTTTGTACGTTAATCCTTTTTATTTTTTCTGGACCTTTAAATTTATCAGCTAATTTTTGTCTAGCGTGGGATTTTATGTAGACTTCTTGTTGGGTTTTAAATTTCTCAGGGGCTTCACGTTTTTCATTGATCTTCGTGACTAGCTTTTCTTTATCTTTGGAAAGTCGTTGATTGATATCTGCGTAAAGTAATCGGGCTTTGTCCCTGTGTACATTAACGTATTCCGTTACTAGCATTTGATCTAAATCTAGGTCGAAGGGGTCTTCTGACGATGTATGACCGGTTATGATGTCAGTAGGTTTCATCCTTGTTGCAGAGTGAATGGAATTGTTATAGGCTAGAATTGCATAGATCATCTTTTGGGAAATTGTATTTTTCGTAAAATCCTGGTGGTTTAATAGACGTATGTGCTCTTGTAATGTTGAATGTAGTCGCTCTATCATTCCATTAGATTTTGGATGGTTAGGTGAACAGAAATG
The DNA here is from genome assembly GCF_040115645.1 of Euwallacea fornicatus. Classification (NCBI taxonomy): domain Eukaryota; kingdom Metazoa; phylum Arthropoda; class Insecta; order Coleoptera; family Curculionidae; genus Euwallacea; species Euwallacea fornicatus. The sequence continues at coordinate 16,600 of NW_027096115.1, read as the reverse complement.
TATTTTTATTTTGTGTAGAGTCATGAGTTCGATGACTGTTGTATTTTTAAATTCGACTCCATTGTCGGTTACTACTTGGGATGGAATCTGGTGGTGAGAAAAGAATGTCAGTAGTTTATCAACGATCTCTATTGCTGAAAGGTTCGCCAAGGGGTAGGCTTGTGCATACTTAGAAAAGGCGTCTATTATCGTCAAAAACTTCGTGTTTTCAAGAGTTAGCGTGTCTAGGTGGATAATCTCGAAGGGGCGTGAAGGTGTTGGTGTTAAGTTCATTTCCACGTGGACTGGGTGACGTTCATACTTGCTTTTCTGGCACGTTTGACAGTTATTAATGTATGTTTGGATGGAGTTCTTTTGGTTAGGCCAGTAGTATTTCTGTTTTACTTTTTCCCATGTTTCTTCAATTCCTCGGTGGTTCGATTTTGACTCATGATATTTCTGTATGATTTCGGGGATGTCGTTTTTGTCGGTTACATCTAATAATTTCTTGAGACATCGTTTCATTTTTAGACACGGCCATTTGAACGTTTTCCTAACTATCTCGCAAAAGGGTTCGTATAGTTCTGGGTCTTCAAAGTATAGGTGGTGTTGTTTATACGGGACAATGAATTGCATGACAAATTTCTGAGCGTCTTCCTCGAAGTTGTTTTTAGAAAGTTGGACATTAAATCGTCGTTTTCCTCCAAATAAGACTTGAATGTTCGTCTTAGCTGGTGAATGTAGAACTGATGAAATTATAGCTTGGTTTGCTCCGTAATTGACTGCGGTGTCTATTATGGGAATACCAACAATTGGGTCTTCACTCCTATTTGTATGTATAGTCGCATTATCATCACTAGGTTCAGGGTGGCGTACCGGTGGGTCGGTGGTCTTGATTTCATTTTCATCCACTTGAGCGATGGTTGACATTTGATCTATGGTTTCATGGTCCTTTGATGTTGATGCTCTAGTTTCCTTTTGTAGCTGGTCGTTAAACTCTTCCATATACTTGGTTAGTGAAAAGTCATCCTTTGTTTCTTTCGTATGTATTTCAATTCTTGATAGGGCGTCGGCATTAGTATTTGCTTTTCCTCTTTTGTATATAACTTTGTAGTCATATTCTTCTAGTTTGATTCGCCATCTCGTAAGCTTTGAGTTTGCATCTTTTAATGAAAATAGCCACTGTAAAGGTTTGTGGTCTGTGACTAGGTTGATTTTTCTACCAAAAATGTACGGGCGAAAGTACTTGGTGGCCCACACTATGGCTAATAACTCTTTTTCTGTTGTTGAGTAATTTCTCTCTGAATCGTTCAATGTTCTAGAAGCGTATGCGATAGGCAAATCACGTCCTATAGGTCCTTGCGACAGGATAGCTCCAAGGGCGACGTTGCTTGCGTCCGTAGTTAGATTAAAGGGTTGAGAAAAGTCGGGATATTGCAAAATGGGTTCGTTCATTAAAAGCGTTTTACATGATTCGTAACAGGAAACAAATTCTTCGTTATGTTCGATTTTCGCACCTTTTTTCAAACATTTAGTAAGTGGTTTCGTAATTTTGGCAAAGTCTTTTATAAACTTTCGATAGTATCCTAAGAGTCCTAGGAAACCTTTTATTTGCTTTGTTGTCTTAGGGATGGGGAAGTTCCTTATTGCTTTTATTTTGTCTGGGTTCGGCTTAACTCCTTCGCGTGTTACTATGTGTCCTAGATAAGCTACTTCCTTTTGAAGAAACTCCGATTTGTCGAGTTGTATCTTGAAACCGGATTCTCGCAATCTTTCAAATACGTTTTCTAATCTTTCTAGGTGTTCTTGTAGAGAAGTCGAGAATACTATGATGTCATCTAAATATACTAAGCACTTCTCGTTTTGCAGACCTCGGAGGATGTTGTCCATCACTCTCTGAAAAGTTGCCGGAGCATTTTTCAGTCCGAAGGGCATTCGTAGAAACTCGTAATGGCCATTTTCTGTGCTAAATGCTGTTTTCTCTATGTCATCTTCATGCATTTGTATCTGATGGAAGCCGCTAGCTAAATCTAGTGTTGTGAAATACTGACACTTGCCTAGCTTGTCCAATAGGTCAGAGATGTTTGGTAACGGGTATTTGTCATCCAATGTTTTAGCGTTTACTCCTCTTAAATCGACGACTACTCTCCATTTCTTGGTTCCTGATGCATCTTCTTTCTTGGGAACTACCCAAATGGGGGCACTCCATGGTGAATGACTGGGTCTGATGATCTTTTGGTCAAGCATTTTCTTTACTTGCCGTTTTACTTCTTCTCTATGTATAAATGGATACCGATACGATTTACAATAAACTGGTATTTCGTCTGAGGTTTTGATGCGGTGTTTTATCTTGTTGGTGAAAGTTAGGGGTTCGTCTTCTTTGTAGAATATGTCGGAGTATTTCTTAATTAATGCCGTAAGTCGGTAATATTCTTCTTCATTGAGATGTTCCGTGCGGAATTTAGATAGGTCTATTTCGGGTTTTCCATCTATGTCTTCGATGTAATTGAGGTCCATTTCCTCAAGGTTTAGGTGGTCGAATTTTTCTACTTCGAAAGCGTGAGAAAGATCTAAGTTCACGGAGTCACATGTGCTGTTTAGTATGGTAGTCAAAGCATAACCATTCTTAGCTGTAGATAAGCTTTCTGGTATCTCGCAACCTTGCATTCTTTGATACGGTATAATAATATCGCCATTATCAACGGATGTTCTTATCTTAATTACTTGTTCGACTCGAGGTGATATCGTAATATGGTTCGTCTCGGGTTGCGTCTCATGGAAATATAATTTGATACGGGTGAAAGGCGTGAGAAGATAATCGCTTGCGAGGTCAATGTTGGCCTGGAGAATTTTTAGATTATCGATTCCCATTAGTCCATCAAATGTGTCGTGAAATTTAAAAAGATAAAACTTGAGATTGGTATTTTTGGGAAGGTTGAAGATTTTTGATGCTGGTATCGTTGCACTGTATTTGTGGGTTGACTTTTGAAATACGGTGGTTACTATGAATGGGTCATTTACGATTTGATTGGGGTAAAATTTCTTTACCAATTCGGGGTTCATAAAGGAACGAGTGGATCCTGAGTCTATTAAAATTTTTTGTTTAGTTTCGGGGAGAATTATGTAGTAGAGTCTGCTGGGACTTGATAGGTTTAAATCTATCATAGTAGGTTTTACTTTTTCTTTGTGTTGGGAGGCACTACTGTAAAATTTTTCTCCTGGTTTGGTAAATTGTAAGACTGTTCAATTTCTTCAATTTCGGTTGAAGTCGAGGGGTTGTTTTCCTCATGAAAGTCAAATTCTTGGAATTCGTCTTGATAGGGGTAAGGTTGTTCTTGATAGTATGTGGGGTATTGTTCGTAGTATTGATCATATGCGTCCTGCATGGGGTCGTCTAGATCTTGAGCATCTGTATGGTATAGCTCTTCCACGGTGTACTTCGGGGTTGGTTGTCGATGGTTGAAATTTCTATTATTCGTCATAGGTCTTTGTGTAGCATTAGAAATTCCTGACATAGGTGTTGCCGGTGGTAATGGTTTGAATGGGTTAGGTTTGAATACGTTGGTCGTATTACTAGGTCGATTGAATGTTTGAGAGTTTCCAAAGAATCTAGGGGGTTGTCTGTTAAAATTCATCCCTGGGTTCATTGGTTGTGGTCTAAAGGGTGTTTGTGGTTGAAAGGGTGTTCGAAACATTCTGTGAGAATTTTGGTTGTTAGGGAATGTCCTGAATTGAATTGGTTTCGGTCTACTAATTTGGGGTTGTTGGAACATGTGGTCAGTTACTTTTTGGTTTTGAAAATAATGGGTGTTATTTTCTTGAGTAACAAATTGTAGAGCTTGCGCTAGATTTACAGGTCTCATACATCTAATTGTTGTTCCTAATGGTTCTTTTAGTCCGGATAGGAATGTTTTCAAAGCTAAATCGTTGTATAAGTTCCTTTTTAAAGTTCTAGATTGTACTAAAACTTCATGTGCGTCAACGTATGAACACAACAAATTCAGAATATGCAGTATTCGATCGTAGAATTCTGATGGTTTTTCATTTGTTTGTTGCTTCATTAAGACTAAATCACGATTTAGACAAGTCTCGTCTCTTTGATCAGCAAAATTACGTTGTAGGACATCTTTTAAATCTTCCCAACTATTTACGTTCTGGATGTTTACTACTAATTTCGCGTTACCAGTAAGTTTGCCAATAAGAGAATTGATTAAATACGTGTTTTGAAAATTTGCTAGATTTTTTGAATCATAAAAGTTGTCAATTAAAGATTTGCAAATTGTTAAATATCTATTTAAATCATTTGGATTTCCATCAAAGTTTGGAACACAATTTAAATACTCGGGTTTGAACTGGGCCATGGTAGCTATTATTCCTAGTTCTATTCCGATGGGGTTGTTTGATTTTGAGTGTGAGATTGAGTTTGAATTTGAGTGTGAGATTGATTTTGAATTTGAGTGTGAGATTGAGTTTGAATTTGAGTGTGAGACAGAGTCAATTAAAGGTTCTGTGGTTTCTAAATTAAGCTTTGATATTTCTTCAATTATGTTCTCGAGTTCAGACATGCAGAATCAAAATTCACTTACAGTATCAGTAAGCCAATGCTTATCATCCTATAAGGTACCGCTTCAGATATGCCTTCTGATGGTCTCCTTGCGTTGCAGAGCAATGGGTGTCTTTGCAACCTGAGTTTCGATGGTTTCTTGTGGTTTTCTGACAGCTCTTCGATAGAGGGGTGGATTTCGATTTTTGGAAAGTCCTTCTGTCCGTTAATCACAAGTACCGGTTTGTAGATTCTTTTCGGTTAATCGATGAATCGAAAAATGTTTAGTACGTAGCGATTCGCACTAAAACTCCCGAAAAAATCCTACCGACTGCGCCACTTAACAAACACGACCGATGTAAGGCCTTTTAAAAAAGAATTTTTATTTGTTAAGACAATGATTTACTTTTGCACTTTACAACAATCACTTAAACTAACTAAATTCTAACCGCGTCTGACTCGGTGTTGACTCTCACTGACTCTGTGTGACTCTGTCTGCCCGCGTTCACTATGCTTCTCCTCTTATGCTCGGAAAATGCTGCGTTAGCGTCTGCTGTATGTGGGAACGGTGGCTGGCGATGAATTCTGTATAGTCAGCGGTTTGCATATATGGGAACAGTATATGGCGTGATATAACTAGCGGCACTTTTTGGCCAAATCGTACAATTTGGCGATATTTCGCCAACGCTTCAACCAATTTTGTTCAAATCGTCTCCTTTTGGCAAAATAAGCATAATAAGGCCTTAAACGGCAAATCGTCAATTTGGCTCTAATAGAAGCGGCACTTTTTGGCCAAATCGTACAATTTGGCGATATTTCGCCAACGCTTCAACCAATTTTGTTCAAATCGTCTCCTTTTGGCAAAATAAGCATAATAAGGCCTTAAACGGCAAATCGTCAATTTGGCTCTAATAGAAGCGGCACTTTTTGGCCAAATCGTACAATTTGGCGATATTTCGCCAACGCTTCAACCAATTTTGTTCAAATCGTCTCCTTTTGGCAAAATAAGCATAATAAGGCCTTAAACGGCAAATCGTCAATTTGGCTCTAATAGAAGCGGCACTTTTTGGCCAAATCGTACAATTTGGCGATATTTCGCCAACGCTTCAACCAATTTTGTTCAAATCGTCTCCTTTTGGCAAAATAAGCCTAATAAGGCCTTAAACGGCAAATCGTCAATTTGGCTCTAATAGAAGCGGCACTTTTTGGCCAAATCGTACAATTTGGCGATATTTCGCCAACGCTTCAACCAATTTTGTTCAAATCGTCTCCTTTTGGCAAAATAAGCATAATAAGGCCTTAAACGGCAAATCGTCAATTTGGCTCTAATAGAAGCGGCACTTTTTGGCCAAATCGTACAATTTGGCGATATTTCGCCAACGCTTCAACCAATTTTGTTCAAATCGTCTCCTTTTGGCAAAATAAGCATAATAAGGCCTTAAACGGCAAATCGTCAATTTGGCTCTAATAGAAGCGGCACTTTTTGGCCAAATCGTACAATTTGGCGATATTTCGCCAACGCTTCAACCAATTTTGTTCAAATCGTCTCCTTTTGGCAAAATAAGCATAATAAGGCCTTAAACGGCAAATCGTCAATTTGGCTCTAATAGAAGCGGCACTTTTTGGCCAAATCGTACAATTTGGCGATATTTCGCCAACGCTTCAACCAATTTTGTTCAAATCGTCTCCTTTTGGCAAAATAAGCATAATAAGGCCTTAAACGGCAAATCGTCAATTTGGCTCTAATAGAAGCGGCACTTTTTGGCCAAATCGTACAATTTGGCGATATTTCGCCAACGCTTCAACCAATTTTGATCAAATCGTCTCCTTTTGGCAAAATAAGCATAATAAGGCCTTAAACGGCAAATCGTCAATTTGGCTCTAATAGAAGCGGCACTTTTTGGCCAAATCTTACGATTTGGCGATATTTCGCCAACGCTACAACCAATTTTGTTCAAATCGTCTCCTTTTGGCAAAATAAGCATAATAAGGCCTTAAACGGCAAATCGTCAATTTGGCTCTAATAGAAACGGCACTTTTTGGCCAAATCTTATGATTTGGCGATATTTCGCCAACGCTACAACCAATTTTGTTCAAATCGTCTCCTTTTGGCAAAATAAGCATAATAAGGCCTTAAACGGCAAATCGTCAATTTGCTTTTAATAGAAGCGGCACTTTTTGGCCAAATCGTACAATTTGGCGATATTTCGCCAACGCTTCAACCAATTTTGTTCAAATCGTCTCCTTTTGGCAAAATAAGCATAATAAGGCCTTAAACGGCAAATCGTCAATTTGGCTCTAATAGAAGCGGCACTTTTTGGCCAAATCGTACAATTTGGCGATATTTCGCCAACGCTTCAACCAATTTTGTTCAAATCGTCTCCTTTTGGCAAAATAAGCATAATAAGGCCTTAAACGGCAAATCGTCAATTTGGCTCTAATAGAAGCGGCACTTTTTGGCCAAATCGTACAATTTGGCGATATTTCGCCAACGCTTCAACCAATTTTGTTCAAATCGTCTCCTTTTGGCAAAATAAGCATAATAAGGCCTTAAACGGCAAATCGTCAATTTGGCTCTAATAGAAGCGGCACTTTTTGGCCAAATCGTACAATTTGGCGATATTTCGCCAACGCTTCAACCAATTTTGTTCAAATCGTCTCCTTTTGGCAAAATAAGCATAATAAGGCCTTAAACGGCAAATCGTCAATTTGGCTCTAATAGAAGCGGCACTTTTTGGCCAAATCGTACAATTTGGCGATATTTCGCCAACGCTTCAACCAATTTTGTTCAAATCGTCTCCTTTTGGCAAAATAAGCATAATAAGGCCTTAAACGGCAAATCGTCAATTTGGCTCTAATAGAAGCGGCACTTTTTGGCCAAATCGTACAATTTGGCGATATTTCGCCAACGCTTCAACCAATTTTGTTCAAATCGTCTCCTTTTGGCAAAATAAGCATAATAAGGCCTTAAACGGCAAATCGTCAATTTGGCTCTAATAGAAGCGGCACTTTTTGGCCAAATCGTACAATTTGGCGATATTTCGCCAACGCTTCAACCAATTTTGTTCAAATCGTCTCCTTTTGGCAAAATAAGCATAATAAGGCCTTAAACGGCAAATCGTCAATTTGGCTCTAATAGAAGCGGCACTTTTTGGCCAAATCGTACAATTTGGCGATATTTCGCCAACGCTTCAACCAATTTTGTTCAAATCGTCTCCTTTTGGCAAAATAAGCATAATAAGGCCTTAAACGGCAAATCGTCAATTTGGCTCTAATAGAAGCGGCACTTTTTGGCCAAATCGTACAATTTGGCGATATTTCGCCAACGCTTCAACCAATTTTGTTCAAATCGTCTCCTTTTGGCAAAATAAGCATAATAAGGCCTTAAACGGCAAATCGTCAATTTGGCTCTAATAGAAGCGGCACTTTTTGGCCAAATCGTACAATTTGGCGATATTTCGCCAACGCTTCAACCAATTTTGTTCAAATCGTCTCCTTTTGGCAAAATAAGCATAATAAGGCCTTAAACGGCAAATCGTCAATTTGGCTCTAATAGAAGCGGCACTTTTTGGCCAAATCGTACAATTTGGCGATATTTCGCCAACGCTTCAACCAATTTTGTTCAAATCGTCTCCTTTTGGCAAAATAAGCATAATAAGGCCTTAAACGGCAAATCGTCAATTTGGCTCTAATAGAAGCGGCACTTTTTGGCCAAATCGTACAATTTGGCGATATTTCGCCAACGCTTCAACCAATTTTGTTCAAATCGTCTCCTTTTGGCAAAATAAGCATAATAAGGCCTTAAACGGCAAATCGTCAATTTGGCTCTAATAGAAGCGGCACTTTTTGGCCAAATCGTACAATTTGGCGATATTTCGCCAACGCTTCAACCAATTTTGTTCAAATCGTCTCCTTTTGGCAAAATAAGCATAATAAGGTCTTTAACGGCAAATCGTCAATTTGGCCCTAATAGAAGCGGCACTTTTTGGCCAAATCGTACAATTTGGCGATATTTCGCCAACGCTTCAACCAATTTTGATCAAATCGTCTCCTTTTGGCAAAATAAGCATAATAAGGCCTTAAACGGCAAATCGTCAATTTGGCTCTAATTGAAGCGGCACTTTTTGGCCAAATCGTACAATTTGGCGATATTTCGCCAACGCTTCAACCAATTTTGATCAAATCGTCTCCTTTTGGCAAAATAAGCATAATAAGGCCTTAAACGGCAAATCGTCAATTTGGCTCTAATAGAAGCGGCACTTTTTGGCCAAATCTTACGATTTGGCGATATTTCGCCAACGCTACAACCAATTTTGTTCAAATCGTCTCCTTTTGGCAAAATAAGCATAATAAGGCCTTAAACGGCAAATCGTCAATTTGGCTCTAATAGAAGCGGCACTTTTTGGCCAAATCTTATGATTTGGCGATATTTCGCCAACGCTACAACCAATTTTGTTCAAATCGTCTCCTTTTGGCAAAATAAGCATAATAAGGCCTTAAACGGCAAATCGTCAATTTGCTTTTAATAGAAGCGGCACTTTTTGGCCAAATCGTACAATTTGGCGATATTTCGCCAACGCTTCAACCAATTTTGTTCAAATCGTCTCCTTTTGGCAAAATAAACATAATAAGGCCTTAAACGGCAAATCGTCAATTTGGCTCTAATAGAAGCGGCACTTTTTGGCCAAATCGTACAATTTGGCGATATTTCGCCAACGCTTCAACCAATTTTGTTCAAATCGTCTCCTTTTGGCAAAATAAGCATAATAAGGCCTTAAACGGCAAATCGTCAATTTAGCTCTAATAGAAGCGGCACTTTTTGGCCAAATCGTACAATTTGGCGATATTTCGCCAACGCTTCAACCAATTTTGATCAAATCGTCTCCTTTTGGCAAAATAAGCATAATAAGGCCTTAAACGGCAAATCGTCAATTTGGCTCTAATAGAAGCGGCACTTTTTGGCCAAATCGTACAATTTGGCGATATTTCGCCAACGCTTCAACCAATTTTGTTCAAATCGTCTCCTTTTGGCAAAATAAGCATAATAAGGCCTTAAACGGCAAATCGTCAATTTGGCTCTAATAGAAGCGGCACTTTTTGGCCAAATCTTATGATTTGGCGATATTTCGCCAACGCTTCAACCAATTTTGTTCAAATCGTCTCCTTTTGGCAAAATAAGCATAATAAGGCCTTAAACGGCAAATCGTCAATTTGGCTCTAATAGAAGCGGCACTTTTTGGCCAAATCTTATGATTTGGCGATATTTCGCCAACGCTACAACCAATTTTGTTCAAATCGTCTCCTTTTGGCAAAATAAGCATAATAAGGCCTTAAACGGCAAATCGTCAATTTGGCTCTAATAGAAGCGGCACTTTTTGGCCAAATCTTATGATTTGGCGATATTTCGCCAACGCTACAACCAATTTTGTTCAAATCGTCTCCTTTTGGCAAAATAAGCATAATAAGGCCTTAAACGGCAAATCGTCAATTTGCTTTTAATAGAAGCGGCACTTTTTGGCCAAATCGTACAATTTGGCGATATTTCGCCAACGCTTCAACCAATTTTGTTCAAATCGTCTCCTTTTGGCAAAATAAGCATAATAAGGTCTTTAACGGCAAATCGTCAATTTGGCCCTAATAGAAGCGGCACTTTTTGGCCAAATCGTACAATTTGGCGATATTTCGCCAACGCTTCAACCAATTTTGATCAAATCGTCTCCTTTTGGCAAAATAAGCATAATAAGGCCTTAAACGGCAAATCGTCAATTTGGCTCTAATAGAAGCGGCACTTTTTGGCCAAATCGTACAATTTGGCGATATTTCGCCAACGCTTCAACCAATTTTGTTCAAATCGTCTCCTTTTGGCAAAATAAGCATAATAAGGCCTTAAACGGCAAATCGTCAATTTGGCTCTAATAGAAGCGGCACTTTTTGGCCAAATCTTACGATTTGGCGATATTACGCCAACGCTACAACCAATTTTTCTTGTTCAAATCGTCTCCTTTTGGCAAATAAGCATAATAAGGCCTTAAACGGCAAATCGTCAATTTGGCTCTAATAGAAGCGGCACTTTTTGTCCAAATCTTATGATTTGGCGATATTTCGCCAACGCTACAACCAATTTTGTTCAAATCGTCTCCTTTTGGCAAAATAAGCATAATAAGGCCTTAAACGGCAAATCGTCAATTTGCTTTTAATAGAAGCGGCACTTTTTGGCCAAATCGTACAATTTGGCGATATTTCGCAAACGCTACAACCAATTTTGTTCAAATCGTCTCCTTTTGGCAAAATAAGCATAATAAGGCCTTAAACGGCAAATCGTCAATTTGGCTCTAATAGAAGCGGCACTTTTTGGCCAAATCTTATGATTTGGCGATATTTCGCCAACGCTACAACCAATTTTGTTCAAATCGGTCTCCTTTTGGCAAAATAAGCATAATAAGGCCTTAAACGGCAAATCGTCAATTTGCTTTTAATAGAAGCGGCACTTTTTGGCCAAATCGTACAATTTGGCGATATTTCGCAAACGCTACAACCAATTTTGTTCAAATCGTCTCCTTTTGGCAAAATAAGCATAATAAGGCCTTAAACAGCAAATCGTCAATTTGGCTCTAATAGAAGCGGCACTTTTTGGCCAAATCGTACTATTTGACGATATTTCGCCAATGCTTCAACCAATTTTGTTCAAATCGTCTCCTTTTGGCAAAATAAGCATAATAAGGCCTTAAACGGCAAATCGTCAATTTGGCTCTAATAGAAGCGGCACTTTTTGGCCAAATCTTATGATTTGGCGATATTTCGCCAACGCTTCAACCAATTTGTTCAAATCGTCTCCTTTTGGCAAAATAAGCATAATAAGGCCTTTAAACGGCAAATCGTCAATTTGGCTCTAATAGAAGCGGCACTTTTTGGCCAAATCTTATGATTTGGCGATATTTCGCCAACGCTTCAACCAATTTTGTTCAAATCGTCTCCTTTTGGCAAAATAAGCATAATAAGGCTTAAACGGCAAATCGTCAATTTGCTTTTAATAGAAGCGGCACTTTTTGGCCAAATCGTACAATTTGGCGATATTTCGCAAACGCTACAACCAATTTTGTTCAAATCGTCTCCTTTTGGCAAAATAAGCATAATAAGGCCTTAAACAGCAAATCGTCATTTGGCTCTAATAGAAGCGGCACTTTTGGCCAAATCGTACTATTTGACGATATTTCGCCAATGCTTCAACCAATTTTTGTTCAAATCGTCTCCTTTTGGCAAAATAAGCATAATAAGGCCTTAAACGGCAAATCGTCAATTTGGCTCTAATAGAAGCGGCACTTTTTGGCCAAATCTTATGATTTGGCGATATTTCGCCAACGCTTCAACCAATTTTGTTCAAATCGTCTCCTTTTGGCAAAATAAGCATAATAAGGCCTTAAACGGCAAATCGTCAATTTGGCTCTAATAGAAGCGGCACTTTTTGGCCAAATCTTATGATTTGGCGATATTTCGCCAACGCTTCAACCAATTTTGTTCAAATCGTCTCCTTTTGGCAAAATAAGCATAATAAGGCCTTAAACGGCAAATCGTCAATTTGCTTTTAATAGAAGCGGCACTTTTTGGCCAAATCGTACAATTTGGCGATATTTCGCAAACGCTACAACCAATTTTGTTCAAATCGTCTCCTTTTGGCAAAATAAGCATAATAAGGCCTTAAACGGCAAATCGTCAATTTGCTTTTAATAGAAGCGGCACTTTTTGGCCAAATCGTACAATTTGGCGATATTTCGCAAACGCTACAACCAATTTTGTTCAAATCGTCTCCTTTTGGCAAAATAAGCATAATAAGGCCTTAAACAGCAAATCGTCAATTTGGCTCTAATAGAAGCGGCACTTTTTGGCCAAATCGTACTATTTGACGATATTTCGCCAATGCTTCAACCAATTTTGTTCAAATCGTCTCCTTTTGGCAAAATAAGCATAATAAGGCCTTAAACGGCAAATCGTCAATTTGGCTCTAATAGAAGCGGCACTTTTTGGCCAAATCTTATGATTTGGCGATATTTCGCCAACGCTACAACCAATTTTGTTCAAATCGTCTCCTTTTGGCAAAATAAGCATAATAAGGCCTTAAACGGCAAATCGTCAATTTGCTTTTAATAGAAGCGGCACTTTTTGGCCAAATCGTACAATTTGGCGATATTTCGCAAACGCTACAACCAATTTTGTTCAAATCGTCTCCTTTTGGCAAAATAAGCATAATAAGGCCTTAAACGGCAAATCGTCAATTTGGCTCTAATAGAAGCGGCACTTTTTGTCCAAATCTTATGATTTGGCGATATTTCGCCAACGCTACAACCAATTTTGTTCAAATCGTCTCCTTTTGGCAAAATAAGCATAATAAGGCCTTAAACGGCAAATCGTCAATTTGCTTTTAATAGAAGCGGCACTTTTTGGCCAAATCGTACAATTTGGCGATATTTCGCAAACGCTACAACCAATTTTGTTCAAATCGTCTCCTTTTGGCAAAATAAGCATAATAAGGCCTTAAACGGCAAATCGTCAATTTGGCTCTAATAGAAGCGGCACTTTTTGGCCAAATCTTATGATTTGGCGATATTTCGCCAACGCTACAACCAATTTTGTTCAAATCGTCTCCTTTTGGCAAAATAAGCATAATAAGGCCTTAAACGGCAAATCGTCAATTTGCTTTTAATAGAAGCGGCACTTTTTGGCCAAATCGTACAATTTGGCGATATTTCGCAAACGCTACAACCAATTTTGTTCAAATCGTCTCCTTTTGGCAAAATAAGCATAATAAGGCCTTAAACAGCAAATCGTCAATTTGGCTCTAATAGAAGCGGCACTTTTTGGCCAAATCGTACTATTTGACGATATTTCGCCAATGCTTCAACCAATTTTGTTCAAATCGTCTCCTTTTGGCAAAATAAGCATAATAAGGCCTTAAACGGCAAATCGTCAATTTGGCTCTAATAGAAGCGGCACTTTTTGGCCAAATCTTATGATTTGGCGATATTTCGCCAACGCTTCAACCAATTTTGTTCAAATCGTCTCCTTTTGGCAAAATAAGCATAATAAGGCCTTAAACGGCAAATCGTCAATTTGGCTCTAATAGAAGCGGCACTTTTTGGCCAAATCGTACAATTTGGCGATATTTCGCCAACGCTTCAACCAATTTTGTTCAAATCGTCTCCTTTTGGCAAAATAAGCATAATAAGGCCTTAAACGGCAAATCGTCAATTTGGCTCTAATAGAAGCGGCACTTTTTGGCCAAATCGTACAATTTGGCGATATTTCGCCAACGCTTCAACCAATTTTGTTCAAATCGTCTCCTTTTGGCAAAATAAGCATAATAAGGTCTTTAACGGCAAATCGTCAATTTGGCCCTAATAGAAGCGGCACTTTTTGGCCAAATCGTACAATTTGGCGATATTTCGCCAACGCTTCAACCAATTTTGATCAAATCGTCTCCTTTTGGCAAAATAAGCATAATAAGGCCTTAAACGGCAAATCGTCAATTTGGCTCTAATAGAAGCGGCACTTTTTGGCCAAATCGTACAATTTGGCGATATTTCGCCAACGCTTCAACCAATTTTGTTCAAATCGTCTCCTTTTGGCAAAATAAGCATAATAAGGCCTTAAACGGCAAATCGTCAATTTGGCTCTAATAGAAGCGGCACTTTTTGTCCAAATCGTACAATTTGGCGATATTTCGCCAACGCTACAACCAATTTTGTTCAAATCGTCTCCTTTTGGCAAAATAAGCATAATAAGGCCTTAAACGGCAAATCGTCAATTTGGCTCTAATAGAAGCGGCACTTTTTGTCCAAATCTTATGATTTGGCGATATTTCGCCAACGCTACAACCAATTTTGTTCAAATCGTCTCCTTTTGGCAAAATAAGCATAATAAGGCCTTAAACGGCAAATCGTCAATTTGCTTTTAATAGAAGCGGCACTTTTTGGCCAAATCGTACAATTTGGCGATATTTCGCAAACGCTACAACCAATTTTGTTCAAATCGTCTCCTTTTGGCAAAATAAGCATAATAAGGCCTTAAACGGCAAATCGTCAATTTGGCTCTAATAGAAGCGGCACTTTTTGGCCAAATCTTATGATTTGGCGATATTTCGCCAACGCTACAACCAATTTTGTTCAAATCGTCTCCTTTTGGCAAAATAAGCATAATAAGGCCTTAAACGGCAAATCGTCAATTTGCTTTTAATAGAAGCGGCACTTTTTGGCCAAATCGTACAATTTGGCGATATTTCGCAAACGCTACAACCAATTTTGTTCAAATCGTCTCCTTTTGGAAAAATAAGCATAATAAGGCCTTAAACAGCAAATCGTCAATTTGGCTCTAATAGAAGCGGCACTTTTTGGCCAAATCTTATGATTTGGCGATATTTCGCCAACGCTTCAACCAATTTTGTTCAAATCGTCTCCTTTTGGCAAAATAAGCATAATAAGGCCTTAAACGGCAAATCGTCAATTTGGCTCTAATAGAAGCGGCACTTTTTGGCCAAATCTTATGATTTGGCGATATTTCGCCAACGCTTCAACCAATTTTGTTCAAATCGTCTCCTTTTGGCAAAATAAGCATAATAAGGCCTTAAACGGCAAATCGTCAATTTGGCTCTAATAGAAGCGGCACTTTTTGGCCAAATCGTACAATTTGGCGATATTTCGCCAACGCTTCAACCAATTTTGTTCAAATCGTCTCCTTTTGGCAAAATAAGCATAATAAGGCCTTAAACGGCAAATCGTCAATTTGGCTCTAATAGAAGCGGCACTTTTTGGCCAAATCTTATGATTTGGCGATATTTCGCCAACGCTTCAACCAATTTTGTTCAAATCGTCTCCTTTTGGCAAAATAAGCATAATAAGGCCTTAAACGGCAAATCGTCAATTTGGCTCTAATAGAAGCGGCACTTTTTGGCCAAATCTTATGATTTGGCGATATTTCGCCAACGCTACAACCAATTTTGTTCAAATCGTCTCCTTTTGGCAAAATAAGCATAATAAGGCCTTAAACGGCAAATCGTCAATTTGGCTCTAATAGAAGCGGCACTTTTTGGCCAAATCTTATGATTTGGCGATATTTCGCCAACGGTTCAACCAATTTTGTTCAAATCGTCTCCTTTTGGCAAAATAAGCATAATAAGGCCTTTAACGGCAAATCGTCAATTTGCTTTTAATAGAAGCGGCACTTTTTGGCCAAATCGTACAATTTGGCGATATTTCGCAAACGCTACAACCAATTTTGTTCAAATCGTCTCCTTTTGGCAAAATAAGCATAATAAGGCCTTAAACGGCAAATCGTCAATTTGCTTTTAATAGAAGCGGCACTTTTTGGCCAAATCGTACAATTTGGCGATATTTCGCAAACGCTACAACCAATTTTGTTCAAATCGTCTCCTTTTGGCAAAATAAGCATAATAAGGCCTTAAACAGCAAATCGTCAATTTGGCTCTAATAGAAGCGGCACTTTTTGGCCAAATCGTACTATTTGACGATATTTCGCCAATGCTTCAACCAATTTTGTTCAAATCGTCTCCTTTTGGCAAAATAAGCATAATAAGGCCTTAAACGGCAAATCGTCAATTTGGCTCTAATAGAAGCGGCACTTTTTGGCCAAATCTTATGATTTGGCGATATTTCGCCAACGCTTCAACCAATTTTGTTCAAATCGTCTCCTTTTGGCAAAATAAGCATAATAAGGCCTTAAACGGCAAATCGTCAATTTGGCTCTAATAGAAGCGGCACTTTTTGGCCAAATCTTATGATTTGGCGATATTTCGCCAACGCTACAACCAATTTTGTTCAAATCGTCTCCTTTTGGCAAAATAAGCATAATAAGGCCTTAAACGGCAAATCGTCAATTTGGCTCTAATAGAAGCGGCACTTTTTGGCCAAATCTTATGATTTGGCGATATTTCGCCAACGGTTCAACCAATTTTGTTCAAATCGTCTCCTTTTGGCAAAATAAGCATAATAAGGCCTTTAACGGCAAATCGTCAATTTGGCCCTAATAGAAGCGGCACTTTTTGGCCAAATCGTACAATTTGGAGATATA
>NW_027096114.1:0-78099 GCF_040115645.1 Euwallacea fornicatus | reverse complement strand
TGTTCAAATCGTCTCCTTTTGGCAAAATAAGCATAATAAGGCCTTAAACGGCAAATCGTCAATTTGGCTCTAATAGAAGAGGCACTTTTTGGCCAAATCTTATGATTTGGCGATATCTCGCAAACGCTACAACCAATTTTGTTCAAATCGTCTCCTTTTGGCAAAATAAGCATAATAAGGCCTTAAACGGCAAATCGTCAATTTGGCTCTAATAGAAGCGGCACTTTTTGGCCAAATCGTACAATTTGGCGATATCTCGCAAACGCTACAAGCAATTTTGTTCAAATCGTCTCCTTTTGGCAAAATAAGCATAATAAGGCCTTAAACGGCAAATCGTCAATTTGGCTCTAATAGAAGCGGCACTTTTTGGCCAAATCGTACAATTTGGGGATATCTCGCAAACGCTACAACCAATTTTGTTCAAATCGTCTCCTTTTGGCAACATAAGCATAATAAGGCCTTAAACGGCAAATCGTCAATTTGGCTCTAATAGAAGCGGCACTTTTTGGGCAAATCTTATGATTTGGCGTTATCTCGCAAACGCTACAACCAATTTTGTTCAAATCGTCTCCTTTTGGCAAAATAAGCATAATAAGGCCTTAAACGGCAAATCGTCAATTTGGCTCTAATAGAAGCGGCACTTTTTGGCCAAATCTTATGATTTGGCGATATCTCGCAAACGCTACAACCAATTTTGTTCAAATCGTCTCCTTTTGGCAAAATAAGCATAATAAGGCCTTAAACGGCAAATCGTCAATTTGGCTCTAATAGAAGCGGCACTTTTTGGCCAAATCGTACAAATTGGCGATATCTCGCAAACGCTACAACCAATTTTGTTCAAATCGTCTCCTTTTGGTAAAATAAGCATAATAAGGCCTTAAACGGCAAATCGTCAATTTGGCTCTAATAGAAGCGGCACTTTTTGGCCAAATTGTACAATTTGGCGTTATTTCGCCAACGCTCCAACCAATTTTGTTCAAATCGTCTCCTTTTGGCAAAATAAGCATAATAAGGCCTTAAACGGCAAATCGTCAATTTGGCTCTAATAGAAGCGGCACTTTTTGGCCAAATCTTATGATTTGGCGATATCTCGCAAACGCTACAAGCAATTTTGTTCAAATCGTCTCCTTTTGGCAAAATAAGCATAATAAGGCCTTAAACGGCAAATCGTCAATTTGGCTCTAATAGAAGCGGCACTTTTTGGCCAAATCTTACGATTTGGCGATATCTCGCAAACGCTACAACCAATTTTGTTCAAATCGTCTCCTTTTGGCAAAATAAGCATAATAAGGCCTCAAACGGCAAATCGTCAATTTGGCTCTAATAGAAGCGGCACTTTTTGGCCAAATCTTATGATTTGGCGATATCTCGCAAACGCTACAAGCAATTTTGTTCAAATCGTCTCCTTTTGGCAAAATAAACATAATAAGGCCTTAAACGGCAAATCGTCAATTTGGCTCTAATAGAAGCGGCACTTTTTGGCCAAATCGTACAAATTGGCGATATCTCGCAAACGCTACAACCAATTTTGTTCAAATCGTCTCCTTTTGGTAAAATAAGCATAATAAGGCCTTAAACGGCAAATCGTCAATTTGGCTCTAATACAAGCGGCACTTTTTTGCCAAATCGTACAATTTGGCGATATCTCGCAAACGCTACAAGCAATTTTGTTCAAATCGTCTCCTTTTGGCAAAATAAGCATAATAAGGCCTTAAACGGCAAATCGTCAATTTGGCTCTAATAGAAGCGGCACTTTTTGGCCAAATCGTACAATTTGGCGATATCTCGCAAACGCTACAACCAATTTTGTTCAAATCGTCTCCTTTTGGCAAAATAAGCATAATAAGGCCTTAAACGGCAAATCGTCAATTTGGCTCTAATAGAAGCGGCACTTTTTGGCCAAATTGTACAATTTGGCGTTATTTCGCCAACGCTCCAACCAATTTTGTTCAAATCGTCTCCTTTTGGCAAAATAAGCATAATAAGGCCTTAAACGGCAAATCGTCAATTTGGCTCTAATAGAAGCGGCACTTTTTGGCCAAATCTTATGATTTGGCGATATCTCGCAAACGCTACAAGCAATTTTGTTCAAATCGTCTCCTTTTGGCAAAATAAGCATAATAAGGCCTTAAACGGCAAATCGTCAATTTGGCTCTAATAGAAGCGGCACTTTTTGGCCAAATCTTACGATTTGGCGATATCTCGCAAACGCTACAAGCAATTTTGTTCAAATCGTCTCCTTTTGGCAAAATAAGCATAATAAGGCCTTAAACGGCAAATCGTCAATTTGGCTCTAATAGAAGCGGCACTTTTTGGCCAAATCTTACGATTTGGCGATATCTCGCAAACGCTACAACCAATTTTGTTCAAATCGTCTCCTTTTGGCAAAATAAGCATAATAAGGCCTTAAACGGCAAATCGTCAATTTGGCTCTAATAGAAGAGGCACTTTTTGGCCAAATCTTATGATTTGGCGATATCTCGCAAACGCTACAACCAATTTTGTTCAAATCGTCTCCTTTTGGCAAAATAAGCATAATAAGGCCTTAAACGGCAAATCGTCAATTTGGCTCTAATAGAAGCGGCACTTTTTGGCCAAATCGTACAATTTGGCGATATCTCGCAAACGCTACAACCAATTTTGTTCAAATCGTCTCCTTTTGGCAAAATAAGCATAATAAGGCCTTAAACGGCAAATCGTCAATTTGGCTCTAATAGAAGCGGCACTTTTTGGCCAAATCTTACGATTTGGCGATATCTCGCAAACGCTACAACCAATTTTGTTCAAATCGTCTCCTTTTGGCAAAATAAGCATAATAAGGCCTTAAACGGCAAATCGTCAATTTGGCTCTAATAGAAGAGGCACTTTTTGGCCAAATCTTATGATTTGGCGATATCTCGCAAACGCTACAACCAATTTTGTTCAAATCGTCTCCTTTTGGCAAAATAAGCATAATAAGGCCTTAAACGGCAAATCGTCAATTTGGCTCTAATAGAAGCGGCACTTTTTGGCCAAATCGTACAAATTGGCGATATCTCGCAAACGCTACAACCAATTTTGTTCAAATCGTCTCCTTTTGGCAAAATAAGCATAATAAGGCCTTAAACGGCAAATCGTCAATTTGGCTCTAATAGAAGCGGCACTTTTTGGCCAAATCTTACGATTTGGCGATATCTCGCAAACGCTACAACCAATTTTGTTCAAATCGTCTCCTTTTGGCAAAATAAGCATAATAAGGCCTTAAACGGCAAATCGTCAATTTGGCTCTAATAGAAGAGGCACTTTTTGGCCAAATCTTATGATTTGGCGATATCTCGCAAACGCTACAACCAATTTTGTTCAAATCGTCTCCTTTTGGCAAAATAAGCATAATAAGGCCTCAAACGGCAAATCGTCAATTTGGCTCTAATAGAAGCGGCACTTTTTGGCCAAATCTTATGATTTGGCGATATCTCGCAAACGCTACAAGCAATTTTGTTCAAATCGTCTCCTTTTGGCAAAATAAACATAATAAGGCCTTAAACGGCAAATCGTCAATTTGGCTCTAATAGAAGCGGCACTTTTTGGCCAAATCGTACAAATTGGCGATATCTCGCAAACGCTACAACCAATTTTGTTCAAATCGTCTCCTTTTGGTAAAATAAGCATAATAAGGCCTTAAACGGCAAATCGTCAATTTGGCTCTAATACAAGCGGCACTTTTTTGCCAAATCGTACAATTTGGCGATATCTCGCAAACGCTACAAGCAATTTTGTTCAAATCGTCTCCTTTTGGCAAAATAAGCATAATAAGGCCTTAAACGGCAAATCGTCAATTTGGCTCTAATAGAAGCGGCACTTTTTGGCCAAATCGTACAATTTGGCGATATCTCGCAAACGCTACAACCAATTTTGTTCAAATCGTCTCCTTTTGGCAACATAAGCATAATAAGGCCTTAAACGGCAAATCGTCAATTTGGCTCTAATAGAAGCGGCACTTTTTGGGCAAATCTTATGATTTGGCGATATCTCGCAAACGCTACAACCAATTTTGTTCAAATCGTCTCCTTTTGGCAAAATAAGCATAATAAGGCCTTAAACGGCAAATCGTCAATTTGGCTCTAATAGAAGAGGCACTTTTTGGCCAAATCTTATGATTTGGCGATATCTCGCAAACGCTACAACCAATTTTGTTCAAATCGTCTCCTTTTGGCAAAATAAGCATAATAAGGCCTTAAACGGCAAATCGTCAATTTGGCTCTAATAGAAGCGGCACTTTTTGGCCAAATTGTACAATTTGGCGTTATTTCGCCAACGCTCCAACCAATTTTGTTCAAATCGTCTCCTTTTGGCAAAATAAGCATAATAAGGCCTTAAACGGCAAATCGTCAATTTGGCTCTAATAGAAGAGGCACTTTTTGGCCAAATCGTACAATTTGGCGATATCTCGCAAACGCTACAAGCAATTTTGTTCAAATCGTCTCCTTTTGGCAAAATAAGCATAATAAGGCCTTAAACGGCAAATCTTCAATTTGGCTCTAATAGAAGCGGCACTTTATGGCCAAATCTTATGATTTGGCGATATCTCGCAAACGCTACAACCAATTTTGTTCAAATCGTCTCCTTTTGGCAAAATAAGCATAATAAGGCCTTAAACGGCAAATCGTCAATTTGGCTCTAATAAAAGCGGCACTTTTTGGCCAAATCTTATGATTTGGCGATATCTCGCAAACGCTACAAGCAATTTTGTTCAAATCGTCTCCTTTTGGCAAAATAAGCATAATAAGGCCTTAAACGGCAAATCGTCAATTTGGCTCTGATAGAAGCGGCACTTTTTGGCCAAATCGTACAATTTGGCGATATCTCGCAAACGCTACAACCAATTTTGTTCAAATCGTCTCCTTTTGGCAACATAAGCATAATAAGGCCTTAAACGGCAAATCGTCAATTTGGCTCTAATAGAAGCGGCACTTTTTGGGCAAATCTTATGATTTGGCGTTATCTCGCAAACGCTACAACCAATTTTGTTCAAATCGTCTCCTTTTGGCAAAATAAGCATAATAAGGCCTTAAACGGCAAATCGTCAATTTGGCTCTAATAGAAGCGGCACTTTTTGGCCAAATTGTACAATTTGGCGTTATTTCGCCAACGCTCCAACCAATTTTGTTCAAATCGTCTCCTTTTGGCAAAATAAGCATAATAAGGCCTTAAACGGCAAATCGTCAATTTGGCTCTAATAGAAGCGGCACTTTTTGGCCAAATCTTATGATTTGGCGATATCTCGCAAACGCTACAAGCAATTTTGTTCAAATCGTCTCCTTTTGGCAAAATAAGCATAATAAGGCCTTAAACGGCAAATCGTCAATTTGGCTCTAATAGAAGAGGCACTTTTTGGCCAAATCTTATGATTTGGCGATATCTCGCAAACGCTACAACCAATTTTGTTCAAATCGTCTCCTTTTGGCAAAATAAGCATAATAAGGCCTTAAACGGCAAATCGTCAATTTGGCTCTAATAGAAGCGGCACTTTTTGGCCAAATCGTACAATTTGGCGATATCTCGCAAACGCTACAACCAATTTTGTTCAAATCGTCTCCTTTTGGCAAAATAAGCATAATAAGGCCTTAAACGGCAAATCGTCAATTTGGCTCTAATAGAAGAGGCACTTTTTGGCCAAATCTTATGATTTGGCGATATCTCGCAAACGCTACAACCAATTTTGTTCAAATCGTCTCCTTTTGGCAAAATAAGCATAATAAGGCCTCAAACGGCAAATCGTCAATTTGGCTCTAATAGAAGCGGCACTTTTTGGCCAAATCTTATGATTTGGCGATATCTCGCAAACGCTACAAGCAATTTTGTTCAAATCGTCTCCTTTTGGCAAAATAAACATAATAAGGCCTTAAACGGCAAATCGTCAATTTGGCTCTAATAGAAGCGGCACTTTTTGGCCAAATCGTACAAATTGGCGATATCTCGCAAACGCTACAACCAATTTTGTTCAAATCGTCTCCTTTTGGTAAAATAAGCATAATAAGGCCTTAAACGGCAAATCGTCAATTTGGCTCTAATACAAGCGGCACTTTTTTGCCAAATCGTACAATTTGGCGATATCTCGCAAACGCTACAAGCAATTTTGTTCAAATCGTCTCCTTTTGGCAAAATAAGCATAATAAGGCCTTAAACGGCAAATCGTCAATTTGGCTCTAATAGAAGCGGCACTTTTTGGCCAAATCGTACAATTTGGCGATATCTCGCAAACGCTACAACCAATTTTGTTCAAATCGTCTCCTTTTGGCAACATAAGCATAATAAGGCCTTAAACGGCAAATCGTCAATTTGGCTCTAATAGAAGCGGCACTTTTTGGGCAAATCTTATGATTTGGCGATATCTCGCAAACGCTACAACCAATTTTGTTCAAATCGTCTCCTTTTGGCAAAATAAGCATAATAAGGCCTTAAACGGCAAATCGTCAATTTGGCTCTAATAGAAGAGGCACTTTTTGGCCAAATCTTATGATTTGGCGATATCTCGCAAACGCTACAACCAATTTTGTTCAAATCGTCTCCTTTTGGCAAAATAAGCATAATAAGGCCTTAAACGGCAAATCGTCAATTTGGCTCTAATAGAAGCGGCACTTTTTGGCCAAATTGTACAATTTGGCGTTATTTCGCCAACGCTCCAACCAATTTTGTTCAAATCGTCTCCTTTTGGCAAAATAAGCATAATAAGGCCTTAAACGGCAAATCGTCAATTTGGCTCTAATAGAAGCGGCACTTTTTGGCCAAATCTTACGATTTGGCGATATCTCGCAAACGCTACAACCAATTTTGTTCAAATCGTCTCCTTTTGGCAAAATAAGCATAATAAGGCCTTAAACGGCAAATCGTCAATTTGGCTCTAATAGAAGAGGCACTTTTTGGCCAAATCTTATGATTTGGCGATATCTCGCAAACGCTACAACCAATTTTGTTCAAATCGTCTCCTTTTGGCAAAATAAGCATAATAAGGCCTTAAACGGCAAATCGTCAATTTGGCTCTAATAGAAGCGGCACTTTTTGGCCAAATCGTACAAATTGGCGATATCTCGCAAACGCTACAACCAATTTTGTTCAAATCGTCTCCTTTTGGTAAAATAAGCATAATAAGGCCTTAAACGGCAAATCGTCAATTTGGCTCTAATACAAGCGGCACTTTTTTGCCAAATCGTACAATTTGGCGATATCTCGCAAACGCTACAACCAATTTTGTTCAAATCGTCTCCTTTTGGCAAAATAAGCATAATAAGGCCTTAAACGGCAAATCTTCAATTTGGCTCTAATAGAAGCGGCACTTTATGGCCAAATCTTATGATTTGGCGATATCTCGCAAACGCTACAACCAATTTTGTTCAAATCGTCTCCTTTTGGCAAAATAAGCATAATAAGGCCTTAAACGGCAAATCGTCAATTTGGCTCTAATAAAAGCGGCACTTTTTGGCCAAATCTTATGATTTGGCGATATCTCGCAAACGCTACAAGCAATTTTGTTCAAATCGTCTCCTTTTGGCAAAATAAGCATAATAAGGCCTTAAACGGCAAATCGTCAATTTGGCTCTGATAGAAGCGGCACTTTTTGGCCAAATCGTACAATTTGGCGATATCTCGCAAACGCTACAACCAATTTTGTTCAAATCGTCTCCTTTTGGCAACATAAGCATAATAAGGCCTTAAACGGCAAATCGTCAATTTGGCTCTAATAGAAGCGGCACTTTTTGGGCAAATCTTATGATTTGGCGTTATCTCGCAAACGCTACAACCAATTTTGTTCAAATCGTCTCCTTTTGGCAAAATAAGCATAATAAGGCCTTAAACGGCAAATCGTCAATTTGGCTCTAATAGAAGCGGCACTTTTTGGCCAAATTGTACAATTTGGCGTTATTTCGCCAACGCTCCAACCAATTTTGTTCAAATCGTCTCCTTTTGGCAAAATAAGCATAATAAGGCCTTAAACGGCAAATCGTCAATTTGGCTCTAATAGAAGCGGCACTTTTTGGCCAAATCTTATGATTTGGCGATATCTCGCAAACGCTACAAGCAATTTTGTTCAAATCGTCTCCTTTTGGCAAAATAAGCATAATAAGGCCTTAAACGGCAAATCGTCAATTTGGCTCTAATAGAAGCGGCACTTTTTGGCCAAATCGTACAATTTGGCGATATCTCGCAAACGCTACAACCAATTTTGTTCAAATCGTCTCCTTTTGGCAAAATAAGCATAATAAGGCCTTAAACGGCAAATCGTCAATTTGGCTCTAATAGAAGAGGCACTTTTTGGCCAAATCTTATGATTTGGCGATATCTCGCAAACGCTACAACCAATTTTGTTCAAATCGTCTCCTTTTGGCAAAATAAGCATAATAAGGCCTTAAACGGCAAATCGTCAATTTGGCTCTAATAGAAGCGGCACTTTTTGGCCAAATCGTACAATTTGGGGATATCTCGCAAACGCTACAACCAATTTTGTTCAAATCGTCTCCTTTTGGCAACATAAGCATAATAAGGCCTTAAACGGCAAATCGTCAATTTGGCTCTAATAGAAGCGGCACTTTTTGGGCAAATCTTATGATTTGGCGTTATCTCGCAAACGCTACAACCAATTTTGTTCAAATCGTCTCCTTTTGGCAAAATAAGCATAATAAGGCCTTAAACGGCAAATCTTCAATTTGGCTCTAATAGAAGCGGCACTTTATGGCCAAATCTTATGATTTGGCGATATCTCGCAAACGCTACAAGCAATTTTGTTCAAATCGTCTCCTTTTGGCAAAATAAGCATAATAAGGCCTTAAACGGCAAATCGTCAATTTGGCTCTAATAAAAGCGGCACTTTTTGGCCAAATCTTATGATTTGGCGATATCTCGCAAACGCTACAACCAATTTTGTTCAAATCGTCTCCTTTTGGCAAAATAAGCATAATAAGGCCTTAAACGGCAAATCGTCAATTTGGCTCTAATAGAAGCGGCACTTTTTGGCCAAATCGTACAAATTGGCGATATCTCGCAAACGCTACAACCAATTTTGTTCAAATCGTCTCCTTTTGGTAAAATAAGCATAATAAGGCCTTAAACGGCAAATCGTCAATTTGGCTCTAATAGAAGCGGCACTTTTTGGCCAAATTGTACAATTTGGCGTTATTTCGCCAACGCTCCAACCAATTTTGTTCAAATCGTCTCCTTTTGGCAAAATAAGCATAATAAGGCCTTAAACGGCAAATCGTCAATTTGGCTCTAATAGAAGCGGCACTTTTTGGCCAAATCTTATGATTTGGCGATATCTCGCAAACGCTACAAGCAATTTTGTTCAAATCGTCTCCTTTTGGCAAAATAAGCATAATAAGGCCTTAAACGGCAAATCGTCAATTTGGCTCTAATAGAAGCGGCACTTTTTGGCCAAATCTTACGATTTGGCGATATCTCGCAAACGCTACAACCAATTTTGTTCAAATCGTCTCCTTTTGGCAAAATAAGCATAATAAGGCCTTAAACGGCAAATCGTCAATTTGGCTCTAATAGAAGAGGCACTTTTTGGCCAAATCTTATGATTTGGCGATATCTCGCAAACGCTACAACCAATTTTGTTCAAATCGTCTCCTTTTGGCAAAATAAGCATAATAAGGCCTCAAACGGCAAATCGTCAATTTGGCTCTAATAGAAGCGGCACTTTTTGGCCAAATCTTATGATTTGGCGATATCTCGCAAACGCTACAAGCAATTTTGTTCAAATCGTCTCCTTTTGGCAAAATAAACATAATAAGGCCTTAAACGGCAAATCGTCAATTTGGCTCTAATAGAAGCGGCACTTTTTGGCCAAATCGTACAAATTGGCGATATCTCGCAAACGCTACAACCAATTTTGTTCAAATCGTCTCCTTTTGGTAAAATAAGCATAATAAGGCCTTAAACGGCAAATCGTCAATTTGGCTCTAATACAAGCGGCACTTTTTTGCCAAATCGTACAATTTGGCGATATCTCGCAAACGCTACAAGCAATTTTGTTCAAATCGTCTCCTTTTGGCAAAATAAGCATAATAAGGCCTTAACCGGCAAATCGTCAATTTGGCTCTAATAGAAGCGGCACTTTTTGGCCAAATCGTACAATTTGGCGATATCTCGCAAACGCTACAACCAATTTTGTTCAAATCGTCTCCTTTTGGCAACATAAGCATAATAAGGCCTTAAACGGCAAATCGTCAATTTGGCTCTAATAGAAGCGGCACTTTTTGGGCAAATCTTATGATTTGGCGATATCTCGCAAACGCTACAACCAATTTTGTTCAAATCGTCTCCTTTTGGCAAAATAAGCATAATAAGGCCTTAAACGGCAAATCGTCAATTTGGCTCTAATAGAAGAGGCACTTTTTGGCCAAATCTTATGATTTGGCGATATCTCGCAAACGCTACAACCAATTTTGTTCAAATCGTCTCCTTTTGGCAAAATAAGCATAATAAGGCCTTAAACGGCAAATCGTCAATTTGGCTCTAATAGAAGCGGCACTTTTTGGCCAAATTGTACAATTTGGCGTTATTTCGCCAACGCTCCAACCAATTTTGTTCAAATCGTCTCCTTTTGGCAAAATAAGCATAATAAGGCCTTAAACGGCAAATCGTCAATTTGGCTCTAATAGAAGCGGCACTTTTTGGCCAAATCTTACGATTAGGCGATATCTCGCAAACGCTACAACCAATTTTGTTCAAATCGTCTCCTTTTGGCAAAATAAGCATAATAAGGCCTTAAACGGCAAATCGTCAATTTGGCTCTAATAGAAGAGGCACTTTTTGGCCAAATCTTATGATTTGGCGATATCTCGCAAACGCTACAACCAATTTTGTTCAAATCGTCTCCTTTTGGCAAAATAAGCATAATAAGGCCTTAAACGGCAAATCGTCAATTTGGCTCTAATAGAAGCGGCACTTTTTGGCCAAATCGTACAAATTGGCGATATCTCGCAAACGCTACAACCAATTTTGTTCAAATCGTCTCCTTTTGGTAAAATAAGCATAATAAGGCCTTAAACGGCAAATCGTCAATTTGGCTCTAATACAAGCGGCACTTTTTTGCCAAATCGTACAATTTGGCGATATCTCGCAAACGCTACAACCAATTTTGTTCAAATCGTCTCCTTTTGGCAAAATAAGCATAATAAGGCCTTAAACGGCAAATCTTCAATTTGGCTCTAATAGAAGCGGCACTTTATGGCCAAATCGTACAATTTGGCGATATCTCGCAAACGCTACAACCAATTTTGTTCAAATCGTCTCCTTTTGGCAAAATAAGCATAATAAGGCCTTAAACGGCAAATCGTCAATTTGGCTCTAATAGAAGCGGCACTTTTTGGCCAAATCGTACAATTTGGCGATATCTCGCAAACGCTACAACCAATTTTGTTCAAATCGTCTCCTTTTGGCAAAATAAGCATAATAAGGCCTTAAACGGCAAATCGTCAATTTGGCTCTAATAGAAGCGGCACTTTTTGGCCAAATCGTACAAATTGGCGATATCTCGCAAACGCTACAACCAATTTTGTTCAAATCGTCTCCTTTTGGTAAAATAAGCATAATAAGGCCTTAAACGGCAAATCGTCAATTTGGATCTAATAGAAGCGGCACTTTTTGGCCAAATCGTACAAATTGGCGATATCTCGCAAACGCTACAACCAATTTTGTTCAAATCGTCTCCTTTTGGTAAAATAAGCATAATAAGGCCTTAAACGGCAAATCGTCAATTTGGCTCTAATACAAGCGGCACTTTTTTGCCAAATCGTACAATTTGGCGATATCTCGCAAACGCTACAACCAATTTTGTTCAAATCGTCTCCTTTTGGCAAAATAAGCATAATAAGGCCTTAAACGGCAAATCGTCAATTTGGCTCTAATAGAAGCGGCACTTTTTGGCCAAATCTTATGATTTGGCGATATCTCGCAAACGCTACAACCAATTTTGTTCAAATCGTCTCCTTTTGGCAAAATAAGCATAATAAGGCCTTAAACGGCAAATCGTCAATTTGGCTCTAATAGAAGCGGCACTTTTTGGCCAAATCGTACAATTTGGCGTTATCTCGCAAACGCTACAAGCAATTTTGTTCAAATCGTCTCCTTTTGGCAAAATAAGCATAATAAGGCCTTAAACGGCAAATCGTCAATTTGGCTCTAATAGAAGCGGCACTTTTTGGCCAAATCTTATGATTTGGCGATATCTCGCAAACGCTACAACCAATTTTGTTCAAATCGTCTCCTTTTGGCAAAATAAGCATAATAAGGCCTTTTAACGGCAAATCGTCAATTTGGCTCTAATAGAAGCGGCACTTTTTGGGCAAATCTTATGATTTGGCGATATCTCGCAAACGCTACAACCAATTTTGTTCAAATCGTCTCCTTTTGGCAAAATAAGCATAATAAGGCCTTAAACTGCAAATCGTCAATTTGGCTCTAATAGAAGCGGCACTTTTTGGCCAAATTGTACAATTTGGCGATATCTCGCAAACGCTACAACCAATTTTGTTCAAATCGTCTCCTTTTGGCAAAATAAGCATAATAAGGCCTTAAACGGCAAATCGTCAACTTGGCTCTAATAGAAGCGGCACTTTTTGGCCAAATCGTACAATTTGGCGATATCTCGCAAACGCTACAACCAATTTTGTTCAAATCGTCTCCTTTTGGCAAAATAAGCATAATAAGGCCTTAAACGGCAAATCGTCAATTTGGCTCTAATAGAAGAGGCACTTTTTGGCCAAATCTTATGATTTGGCGATATCTCTCAAACGCTACAACCAATTTTGTTCAAATCGTCTCCTTTTGGCAAAATAAGCATAATAAGGCCTTAAACGGCAAATCATCAATTTGGCTCTAATAGAAGCGGCACTTTTTGGCCAAATCGTACAATTTGGCGATATCTCGCAAACGCTACAACCAATTTTGTTCAAATCGTCTCCTTTTGGCAAAATAAGCATAATAAGGCCTTAAACGGCAAATCGTCAATTTGGCTCTGATAGAAGCGGCACTTTTTGGCCAAATCGTACAATTTGGCGATATCTCGCAAACGCTACAACCAATTTTGTTCAAATCGTCTCCTTTTGGCAACATAAGCTTAATAAGGCCTTAAACGGCAAATCGTCAATTTGGCTCTAATAGAAGCGGCACTTTTTGGGCAAATCTTATGATTTGGCGTTATCTCGCAAACGCTACAACCAATTTTGTTCAAATCGTCTCCTTTTGGCAAAATAAGCATAATAAGGCATTAAACGGCAAATCGTCAATTTGGCTCTAATAGAAGAGGCACTTTTTGGCCAAATCTTATGATTTGGCGATATCTCGCAAACGCTACAACCAATTTTGTTCAAATCGTCTCCTTTTGGCAAAATAAGCATAATAAGGCCTTAAACGGCAAATCATCAATTTGGCTCTAATAGAAGCGGCACTTTTTGGCCAAATCGTACAATTTGGCGATATCTCGCAAACGCTACAACCAATTTTGTTCAAATCGTCTCCTTTTGGCAAAATAAGCATAATAAGGCCTTAAACGGCAAATCGTCAATTTGGCTCTAATAGAAGCGGCACTTTTTGGCCAAATCTTATGATTTGGCGATATCTCGCAAACGCTACAACCAATTTTGTTCAAATCGTCTCCTTTTGGCAAAATAAGCATAATAAGGCCTTTTAACGGCAAATCGTCAATTTGGCTCTAATAGAAGCGGCACTTTTTGGGCAAATCTTATGATTTGGCGATATCTCGCAAACGCTACAACCAATTTTGTTCAAATCGTCTCCTTTTGGCAAAATAAGCATAATAAGGCCTTAAACTGCAAATCGTCAATTTGGCTCTAATAGAAGCGGCACTTTTTGGCCAAATTGTACAATTTGGCGATATCTCGCAAACGCTACAACCAATTTTGTTCAAATCGTCTCCTTTTGGCAAAATAAGCATAATAAGGCCTTAAACGGCAAATCGTCAACTTGGCTCTAATAGAAGCGGCACTTTTTGGCCAAATCGTACAATTTGGCGATATCTCGCAAACGCTACAACCAATTTTGTTCAAATCGTCTCCTTTTGGCAAAATAAGCATAATAAGGCCTTAAACGGCAAATCGTCAATTTGGCTCTAATAGAAGAGGCACTTTTTGGCCAAATCTTATGATTTGGCGATATCTCTCAAACGCTACAACCAATTTTGTTCAAATCGTCTCCTTTTGGCAAAATAAGCATAATAAGGCCTTAAACGGCAAATCATCAATTTGGCTCTAATAGAAGCGGCACTTTTTGGCCAAATCGTACAATTTGGCGATATCTCGCAAACGCTACAACCAATTTTGTTCAAATCGTCTCCTTTTGGCAAAATAAGCATAATAAGGCCTTAAACGGCAAATCGTCAATTTGGCTCTGATAGAAGCGGCACTTTTTGGCCAAATCGTACAATTTGGCGATATCTCGCAAACGCTACAACCAATTTTGTTCAAATCGTCTCCTTTTGGCAACATAAGCTTAATAAGGCCTTAAACGGCAAATCGTCAATTTGGCTCTAATAGAAGCGGCACTTTTTGGGCAAATCTTATGATTTGGCGTTATCTCGCAAACGCTACAACCAATTTTGTTCAAATCGTCTCCTTTTGGCAAAATAAGCATAATAAGGCATTAAACGGCAAATCGTCAATTTGGCTCTAATAGAAGAGGCACTTTTTGGCCAAATCTTATGATTTGGCGATATCTCGCAAACGCTACAACCAATTTTGTTCAAATCGTCTCCTTTTGGCAAAATAAGCATAATAAGGCCTTAAACGGCAAATCATCAATTTGGCTCTAATAGAAGCGGCACTTTTTGGCCAAATCGTACAATTTGGCGATATCTCGCAAACGCTACAACCAATTTTGTTCAAATCGTCTCCTTTTGGCAAAATAAGCATAATAAGGCCTTAAACGGCAAATCGTCAATTTGGCTCTAATAGAAGCGGCACTTTTTGGCCAAATCTTATGATTTGGCGATATCTCGCAAACGCTACAACCAATTTTGTTCAAATCGTCTCCTTTTGGCAAAATAAGCATAATAAGGCCTTAAATGGCAAATCGTCAATTTGGCTCTAATAGAAGCGGCACTTTTTGGCCAAATCGTACAATTTGGCGATATCTCGCAAACGCTACAAGCAATTTTGTTCAAATCGTCTCCTTTTGGCAAAATAAGCATAATAAGGCCTTAAACGGCAAATCGTCAACTTGGCTCTAATAGAAGCGGCACTTTTTGGGCAAATCTTATGATTTGGCGATATCTCGCAAACGCTATAACCAATTTTGTTCAAATCGTCTCCTTTTGGCAAAATAAGCATAATAAGGCCTTAAACGGCAAATCGTCAATTTGGCTCTAATAGAAGCGGCACTTTTTGGCCAAATTGTACAATTTGGCGTTATTTCGCCAACGCTCCAACCAATTTTGTTCAAATCGTCTCCTTTTGGCAAAATAAGCATAATAAGGCCTTAAACGGCAAATTGTCAATTTGGCTCTAATAGAAGCGGCACTTTTTGGCCAAATCTTATGATTTGGCGATATCTCGCAAACGCTACAAGCAATTTTGTTCAAATCGTCTCCTTTTGGCAAAATAAGCATAATAAGGCCTTAAACGGCAAATCGTCAATTTGGCTCTAATAGAAGCGGCACTTTTTGGCCAAATCTTATGATTTGGCGATATCTCGCAAACGCTACAACCAATTTTGTTCAAATCGTCTCCTTTTGGCAAAATAAGCATAATAAGGCCTTAAACGGCAAATCGTCAATTTGGCTCTAATAAAAGCGGCACTTTTTGGCCAAATCTTATGATTTGGCGATATCTCGCAAACGCTACAAGCAATTTTGTTCAAATCGTCTCCTTTTGGCAAAATAAGCATAATAAGGCCTTAAACGGCAAATCGTCAATTTGGCTCTGATAGAAGCGGCACTTTTTGGCCAAATCGTACAATTTGGCGATATCTCGCAAACGCTACAACCAATTTTGTTCAAATCGTCTCCTTTTGGCAACATAAGCATAATAAGGCCTTAAACGGCAAATCGTCAATTTGGCTCTAATAGAAGCGGCACTTTTTGGGCAAATCTTATGATTTGGCGTTATCTCGCAAACGCTACAACCAATTTTGTTCAAATCGTCTCCTTTTGGCAAAATAAGCATAATAAGGCCTTAAACGGCAAATCGTCAATTTGGCTCTAATAGAAGCGGCACTTTTTGGCCAAATTGTACAATTTGGCGTTATTTCGCCAACGCTCCAACCAATTTTGTTCAAATCGTCTCCTTTTGGCAAAATAAGCATAATAAGGCCTTAAACGGCAAATCGTCAATTTGGCTCTAATAGAAGCGGCACTTTTTGGCCAAATCTTATGATTTGGCGATATCTCGCAAACGCTACAAGCAATTTTGTTCAAATCGTCTCCTTTTGGCAAAATAAGCATAATAAGGCCTTAAACGGCAAATCGTCAATTTGGCTCTAATAGAAGCGGCACTTTTTGGCCAAATCTTACGATTTGGCGATATCTCGCAAACGCTACAAGCAATTTTGTTCAAATCGTCTCCTTTTGGCAAAATAAGCATAATAAGGCCTTAAACGGCAAATCGTCAATTTGGCTCTAATAGAAGCGGCACTTTTTGGCCAAATCTTACGATTTGGCGATATCTCGCAAACGCTACAACCAATTTTGTTCAAATCGTCTCCTTTTGGCAAAATAAGCATAATAAGGCCTTAAACGGCAAATCGTCAATTTGGCTCTAATAGAAGAGGCACTTTTTGGCCAAATCTTATGATTTGGCGATATCTCGCAAACGCTACAACCAATTTTGTTCAAATCGTCTCCTTTTGGCAAAATAAGCATAATAAGGCCTTAAACGGCAAATCGTCAATTTGGCTCTAATAGAAGCGGCACTTTTTGGCCAAATCGTACAATTTGGCGATATCTCGCAAACGCTACAACCAATTTTGTTCAAATCGTCTCCTTTTGGCAAAATAAGCATAATAAGGCCTTAAACGGCAAATCGTCAATTTGGCTCTAATAGAAGCGGCACTTTTTGGCCAAATCTTACGATTTGGCGATATCTCGCAAACGCTACAACCAATTTTGTTCAAATCGTCTCCTTTTGGCAAAATAAGCATAATAAGGCCTTAAACGGCAAATCGTCAATTTGGCTCTAATAGAAGAGGCACTTTTTGGCCAAATCTTATGATTTGGCGATATCTCGCAAACGCTACAACCAATTTTGTTCAAATCGTCTCCTTTTGGCAAAATAAGCATAATAAGGCCTTAAACGGCAAATCGTCAATTTGGCTCTAATAGAAGCGGCACTTTTTGGCCAAATCGTACAAATTG
Source organism: Euwallacea fornicatus (assembly GCF_040115645.1). Classification (NCBI taxonomy): domain Eukaryota; kingdom Metazoa; phylum Arthropoda; class Insecta; order Coleoptera; family Curculionidae; genus Euwallacea; species Euwallacea fornicatus. Next base: position 60,752 of record NW_027096114.1, on the reverse strand, counting down.
GCGATATCTCGCAAACGCTACAACCAATTTTGTTCAAATCGTCTCCTTTTGGTAAAATAAGCATAATAAGGCCTTAAACGGCAAATCGTCAATTTGGCTCTAATAGAAGCGGCACTTTTTGGCCAAATCTTATGATTTGGCGATATCTCGCAAACGCTACAAGCAATTTTGTTCAAATCGTCTCCTTTTGGCAAAATAAGCATAATAAGGCCTTAAACGGCAAATCGTCAATTTGGCTCTAATAGAAGCGGCACTTTTTGGCCAAATCGTACAATTTGGCGATATCTCGCAAACGCTACAAGCAATTTTGTTCAAATCGTCTCCTTTTGGCAAAATAAGCATAATAAGGCCTTAAACGGCAAATCGTCAATTTGGCTCTAATAGAAGCGGCACTTTTTGGCCAAATCGTACAAATTGGCGATATCTCGCAAACGCTACAAGCAATTTTGTTCAAATCGTCTCCTTTTGGCAAAATAAGCATAATAAGGCCTTAAACGGCAAATCGTCAACTTGGCTCTAATAGAAGCGGCACTTTTTGGGCAAATCTTATGATTTGGCGATATCTCGCAAACGCTATAACCAATTTTGTTCAAATCGTCTCCTTTTGGCAAAATAAGCATAATAAGGCCTTAAACGGCAAATCGTCAATTTGGCTCTAATAGAAGCGGCACTTTTTGGCCAAATTGTACAATTTGGCGTTATTTCGCCAACGCTCCAACCAATTTTGTTCAAATCGTCTCCTTTTGGCAAAATAAGCATAATAAGGCCTTAAACGGCAAATTGTCAATTTGGCTCTAATAGAAGCGGCACTTTTTGGCCAAATCTTATGATTTGGCGATATCTCGCAAACGCTACAAGCAATTTTGTTCAAATCGTCTCCTTTTGGCAAAATAAGCATAATAAGGCCTTAAACGGCAAATCGTCAATTTGGCTCTAATAGAAGCGGCACTTTTTGGCCAAATCTTATGATTTGGCGATATCTCGCAAACGCTACAACCAATTTTGTTCAAATCGTCTCCTTTTGGCAAAATAAGCATAATAAGGCCTTAAACGGCAAATCGTCAATTTGGCTCTAATAAAAGCGGCACTTTTTGGCCAAATCTTATGATTTGGCGATATCTCGCAAACGCTACAAGCAATTTTGTTCAAATCGTCTCCTTTTGGCAAAATAAGCATAATAAGGCCTTAAACGGCAAATCGTCAATTTGGCTCTGATAGAAGCGGCACTTTTTGGCCAAATCGTACAATTTGGCGATATCTCGCAAACGCTACAACCAATTTTGTTCAAATCGTCTCCTTTTGGCAACATAAGCATAATAAGGCCTTAAACGGCAAATCGTCAATTTGGCTCTAATAGAAGCGGCACTTTTTGGGCAAATCTTATGATTTGGCGTTATCTCGCAAACGCTACAACCAATTTTGTTCAAATCGTCTCCTTTTGGCAAAATAAGCATAATAAGGCCTTAAACGGCAAATCGTCAATTTGGCTCTAATAGAAGCGGCACTTTTTGGCCAAATTGTACAATTTGGCGTTATTTCGCCAACGCTCCAACCAATTTTGTTCAAATCGTCTCCTTTTGGCAAAATAAGCATAATAAGGCCTTAAACGGCAAATCGTCAATTTGGCTCTAATAGAAGCGGCACTTTTTGGCCAAATCTTATGATTTGGCGATATCTCGCAAACGCTACAAGCAATTTTGTTCAAATCGTCTCCTTTTGGCAAAATAAGCATAATAAGGCCTTAAACGGCAAATCGTCAATTTGGCTCTAATAGAAGCGGCACTTTTTGGCCAAATCTTACGATTTGGCGATATCTCGCAAACGCTACAAGCAATTTTGTTCAAATCGTCTCCTTTTGGCAAAATAAGCATAATAAGGCCTTAAACGGCAAATCGTCAATTTGGCTCTAATAGAAGCGGCACTTTTTGGCCAAATCTTACGATTTGGCGATATCTCGCAAACGCTACAACCAATTTTGTTCAAATCGTCTCCTTTTGGCAAAATAAGCATAATAAGGCCTTAAACGGCAAATCGTCAATTTGGCTCTAATAGAAGAGGCACTTTTTGGCCAAATCTTATGATTTGGCGATATCTCGCAAACGCTACAACCAATTTTGTTCAAATCGTCTCCTTTTGGCAAAATAAGCATAATAAGGCCTTAAACGGCAAATCGTCAATTTGGCTCTAATAGAAGCGGCACTTTTTGGCCAAATCGTACAATTTGGCGATATCTCGCAAACGCTACAACCAATTTTGTTCAAATCGTCTCCTTTTGGCAAAATAAGCATAATAAGGCCTTAAACGGCAAATCGTCAATTTGGCTCTAATAGAAGCGGCACTTTTTGGCCAAATCTTACGATTTGGCGATATCTCGCAAACGCTACAACCAATTTTGTTCAAATCGTCTCCTTTTGGCAAAATAAGCATAATAAGGCCTTAAACGGCAAATCGTCAATTTGGCTCTAATAGAAGAGGCACTTTTTGGCCAAATCTTATGATTTGGCGATATCTCGCAAACGCTACAACCAATTTTGTTCAAATCGTCTCCTTTTGGCAAAATAAGCATAATAAGGCCTTAAACGGCAAATCGTCAATTTGGCTCTAATAGAAGCGGCACTTTTTGGCCAAATCGTACAAATTGGCGATATCTCGCAAACGCTACAACCAATTTTGTTCAAATCGTCTCCTTTTGGTAAAATAAGCATAATAAGGCCTTAAACGGCAAATCGTCAATTTGGCTCTAATAGAAGCGGCACTTTTTGGCCAAATCTTATGATTTGGCGATATCTCGCAAACGCTACAAGCAATTTTGTTCAAATCGTCTCCTTTTGGCAAAATAAGCATAATAAGGCCTTAAACGGCAAATCGTCAATTTGGCTCTAATAGAAGCGGCACTTTTTGGCCAAATCGTACAATTTGGCGATATCTCGCAAACGCTACAAGCAATTTTGTTCAAATCGTCTCCTTTTGGCAAAATAAGCATAATAAGGCCTTAAACGGCAAATCGTCAATTTGGCTCTAATAGAAGCGGCACTTTTTGGCCAAATCGTACAAATTGGCGATATCTCGCAAACGCTACAACCAATTTTGTTCAAATCGTCTCCTTTTGGTAAAATAAGCATAATAAGGCCTTAAACGGCAAATCGTCAATTTGGCTCTAATAGAAGCGGCACTTTTTGGCCAAATCTTACGATTTGGCGATATCTCGCAAACGCTACAACCAATTTTGTTCAAATCGTCTCCTTTTGGCAAAATAAGCATAATAAGGCCTTAAACGGCAAATCGTCAATTTGGCTCTAATAGAAGAGGCACTTTTTGGCCAAATCTTATGATTTGGCGATATCTCGCAAACGCTACAACCAATTTTGTTCAAATCGTCTCCTTTTGGCAAAATAAGCATAATAAGGCCTCAAACGGCAAATCGTCAATTTGGCTCTAATAGAAGCGGCACTTTTTGGCCAAATCTTATGATTTGGCGATATCTCGCAAACGCTACAAGCAATTTTGTTCAAATCGTCTCCTTTTGGCAAAATAAACATAATAAGGCCTTAAACGGCAAATCGTCAATTTGGCTCTAATAGAAGCGGCACTTTTTGGCCAAATCGTACAAATTGGCGATATCTCGCAAACGCTACAACCAATTTTGTTCAAATCGTCTCCTTTTGGTAAAATAAGCATAATAAGGCCTTAAACGGCAAATCGTCAATTTGGCTCTAATACAAGCGGCACTTTTTTGCCAAATCGTACAATTTGGCGATATCTCGCAAACGCTACAAGCAATTTTGTTCAAATCGTCTCCTTTTGGCAAAATAAGCATAATAAGGCCTTAAACGGCAAATCGTCAATTTGGCTCTAATAGAAGCGGCACTTTTTGGCCAAATCTTATGATTTGGCGATATCTCGCAAACGCTACAACCAATTTTGTTCAAATCGTCTCCTTTTGGCAAAATAAGCATAATAAGGCCTTAAACGGCAAATCGTCAATTTGGCTCTAATAGAAGCGGCACTTTTTGGCCAAATCGTACAATTTGGCGATATCTCGCAAACGCTACAACCAATTTTGTTCAAATCGTCTCCTTTTGGCAAAATAAGCATAATAAGGCCTTAAACGGCAAATCGTCAATTTGGCTCTAATAGAAGCGGCACTTTTTGGCCAAATCGTACAATTTGGCGATATCTCGCAAACGCTACAACCAATTTTGTTCAAATCGTCTCCTTTTGGCAAAATAAGCATAATAAGGCCTTAAACGGCAAATCGTCAATTTGGCTCTAATAGAAGCGGCACTTTTTGGCCAAATCGTACAATTTGGCGATTTCTCGCAAACGCTACAACCAATTTTGTTCAAATCGTCTCCTTTTGGCAAAATAAGCAAGTTACATGTACATCCTCTATGATAACGAGTGATGGGAACCTGTAATAGGGATCCTTTCCCATGAAACAGCAAACCAAGTATTTCCTTTAAATGTGCAGAGACAGCAACCTATCTATATAAATTGTTACAATAGCTAGATAGGAGGGCTTCTTATGTTAAAAACGTAGAATAGAGTAGTCTTGTGCATTGTGCTTCGCGTTTTTTTAAAAATCTCCCTTTCCTGGACGAAAACCTAACTGGCGCAGTCGGTAGGATTCATCGAAACGATATTACGACAAAAATCGCGTAAAGTTCCGTTTCAACGGTTAATTCGGTGATCCTAAAAATCAAGATTGTCCCGTGAAAAGGAGAGAAGACAAGCATCGCTTCTGAAGAAACGCAACCAGGCGGAAGACAAGCATCGCTTCTGAAAAACCACAAGCAACAAGAAGATAAGCATCACTTCTGAAGGAAACCAACCAGGGAGAAGAAGAAAAATCGTTCAACTCCTCTTGGAACTAGGACTTTAAGGGCTAAGATTAAGAAGAAGCAGTACGAATAATTCAGGAATGAATATTTTCCTTTTAATATTAATGTAAGTAATTGATTTTTCATTTTTTTTTGTCACAAGATAATTTCCTTGAGTAATAATTAGAGATAGGAGCTCGTATAAATCGAAATAGTTAACTTAGTTATTGAGTGATTAAACACTTAATGTCAGATTCAGAGACAGAACTTTCTGAAATTATAAACAAATTCGGTTTATCTCAAAGTAAAAATCTTCATACTCGATCTAGTAGCAATTCTGAATATCGAGAATATTATCATAATATGGCTACTCCCACACAAAATCCACCAGCAGCTGTTAACTATCAGCTTCTACGTCTTTACGTTGATACGATTCCCTCGTATGATGGAAACCCTCATACACTGCAAATATTTCTAAATAACTGTACCAGCCTCATTAACACATTCTATAGGCAGGGTGATGAAGCCCATAATAATTTTATCGTAAGAGCAATAATTGGCAAATTATCCGGCCGTGCTTTAACTTTAATTGGAACTAGATTAAACGAGCTAGACAAGTGGCTAGATATCAAAAATGCTTTAGAACTCACTTTTGGCGACCAAAGAGATTTGCAATGTTTAATTCAAGACATGTTGGATTTACGTCCTAATAAAAATGAAACTCCATATAATTTCGGCATGAGATGTCAGGATTCTCGTTCATTGATTTTTTCAAAATTAAGCACACTAAATTTAAGTGATGAGTCTCGTAGAGCAAAAATGGAAGACTACGAAGATTTAGTTTTAAAAGCTTTTATTAGAGGCTTAACTGGTCAATTACAGAATAATATCCGTTTGAAACAACCCGACAGTCTAGAAAGGGCAATGGCACTTGTAATTGAAGAAGAAAACTTCATGTACGGACAACACCGTAGCAATTCCTTGAATACCCAGAGATTTAATCCCAATGTTAGAATAACTCCCACACACTTTCAACATTCGGTTCAACAAAAGCATGATTCATTTAGACCCAATAACTTTAATATGAAACCACCGAGTAATTCTCAAAATTTCTTTCAAAGACCAGCTTTGAATAATAATTTCCCAAGATTTAATCAACCAAATTTCCAATCCCCAATGATGAGACCAACGAATTTTCAACCCAATACATTCCAAAATAACTTCAGACCTCAAAGATTCCCACAATTTGTGCCAAATCGAAGTCAAATAAGTCGTAACCAAACCATGAACTCTGCTAACAGACCTTTTATTAATCAGCGATCTTTACCACAAATTAACGAACCGATGGATACGTCGTCTGGTAATTCTAAATTATCTTCAAAAGCTAATCCAAAATACAACTTCGCTGGATTACATCAACAAAATATAGAGGAATGTGAAAACACTTATTATAACGAACCCTTTGAATATTACCAAGATGAAAATCCTAATTTCGAAAAAGAATATTTTAATAATTCCACACGATTCGAAGATATACCCACGGACTATTACAACGAGTCGCGCTTTTATGCTGAGATGGCAAATTGTTACGAACGCGAGCCAGTAGATGAACGACCTTACGACAATGACCCAGTGATATATCCCGATGCAAGTATTTCTCAGAATTTTCCCATGGTCGAGGCCGAGAACAACAAAACCTGATAAATATTAATACCACCGCTTCAAATCTACCTTACATCAAAATTCCCGAAATTAATGCTAAATTACTTATCGATACCGGAAGTACTAAGAGTTTACTGTCAGAAGAAATCGTCAAAAAGTATTATAAAAAGTTTATTTTCAATGAATATTTCCAAATTAAAACCGCTCATATGACAAGTTATCATAATCAAGCCATTTTTATACCAATTTTCGACACATTTCAAACTAAATTACAACACAAATTTTACGTTTTCGATTTCAGTGATGAATACGATGGATTAATAGGCATTGATTTATTAAGTCGGTTGAAAGCAATTTTAAACGTTGAACAAAGGTTCTTGGAAACTCCCTTTGTCAAAATTCCTATTATCTATAATCCTGAAGAAAAGTTAAATAAAAAATATAATGATTCCCCGCACATAAATTATTCCGTAACAATTCCCGCTAGAACAAATCAGGTAATAAAATTGCCAGTCGATATGACTAATGGAACTGCATTAATAAAACATGTTAAATTTACAAATCAAGTCGAAACACCTCAAGCTATTGTTAATATAATAAACAATTTTGCTATCACTTCGGTAATAAATTCTAGTGAAAATCCCTTTACCATAAAATTAAAAGCTCCAGTAGAAATTGAACCTATAGATACGACCGAAATCAATTTCATTGAAAAAATGGAAACGGATAGTTTAATCAACAACGACACGATGACCTCCTATGATCAATTGTTGAAAGCTAACTTAAAATCACTTAGATTAGACCACTGTAATGTTGAAGAGAAACGTTATATTAGAGACTTATGTTTAGAATACCGTGACATATTTTATTGTGAACAAATTCCGTTAACATTCAGCAACCAAATCAGCCATAAAATAAATCTAACAGACGAATCTCCAATTTATACTAAAACTTATAGGTACCCTGAAGTTCACAAATCGGAAGTGAAATCCCAAATTAATAAAATGTTGGAACAAGAAATTATCCAGGATTCCGTATCCCCATGGTCAAGTCCGATATGGATTGTCCCAAAGAAGCTCGACGCTTCGGGAAAAAAGAAATGGCGCTTAGTAGTGGACTACCGAAAACTAAATGAAAGAACAATTGACGACAAATATCCTTTGCCTAATATAACGGATATATTAGATAAATTAGGCAAATGTCAATATTTCTCTACGCTAGACCTAGCAAATGGGTTCTACCAAATCCAAATGGACCCGAGTGATGTTCAAAAGACCGCATTTTCCACCGAAAATGGTCACTACGAGTTTAAAAGAATGCCTTTTGGACTCAAGAACGCACCATCGACATTTCAACGCGTGATGGACGGTATCTTAAGGGGCATTCAAAATGAAGAATGTCTAGTGTACCTAGATGATATTGTCATATTTAGTACATCACTACAAGAACATTTGGAACGGCTAAGGAAAGTTTTCGAGAGGTTAAGAAGCGCGAATTTCAAAGTCCAATTAGATAAGTCCGAGTTTCTCCGTAAAGAAATCAGTTATCTTGGACATGTAATTACTAATAAAGGCGTTAAACCAAACCCTGACAAAATCAACGTTATAAAAAATTATCCTATTCCAAAGACTCAAAAAGAAATAAAAGGTTTTTTAGGTTTAATCGGGTATTACCGGAAATTTATTCATGACTTTGCAAAGATTACTAAGCCATTAACCATGTGCTTAAAGAAAAATTCCAAAGTTGTTCATAACTCTAGTTTTATTTCTGCTTTCGAAACGTGCAAAAATTTATTAATCAATGCTCCAATACTCCAATATCCGGATTTTAAAAAACCGTTTATCCTAACAACAGATGCGTCAAATGTTGCGCTGGGAGCCATTTTGTCCCAAGGAACAATAGGCTCAGATAAACCTATTGCATTCGCTTCTCGAACGTTAAACGACTCCGAAACGAAGTATAGCGCTATAGAAAAAGAACTTTTGGCAATAGTATGGGCCTGCAAATATTTTAGACCATACTTGTTTGGCAGGAAATTTATTATATATACCGACCACAGACCATTGATGTGGCTCTTTAATTTAAAGGAACCAAATAGTAAACTAGTGCGATGGCGACTTCGTTTGGAAGAATTTGACTATCAGATAGTGTATAAAAAAGGAAAATCCAACACAAATGCAGACGCACTGTCACGCATACGAATTAACGCTTTGGAAAATGAATCCATAATTAATAACCCTGGAGATCAAGAAGAAGCTCTTGATTACCTAAAAGGAATAGGCGCCCTATTCGATCGATCGAATGAAGATATCGAAATCTTGAGTGATCTCGAAGATTACTTGCAACTCGATCCCGATATAAGACAGAATCCACAAAGCGACAAAAGCAAAACTAGACCGATTCAAATTATTTCCGATATTCAAATTAAACCTCCAGACACAGATATCAATACACAACATACAACATACAATGAAACCACAAATCGAGGCATACCAATTTTAGATGACATAGTCAATAACAAACTTAATCAAATCTTAATTTTTCCTCACGTTCATAACAAACTTGAAGTAAAACATGAGCAATATCAGCACATTAAAATAATCACTGTCAAAATTCCGAGAATTGATAACGAAAAATTAATATACGAATTTCTCCGCGACTATACTACTACAGGAAAACATTATCATATTTATTTCCATACCGCTGATTTGTACTTAAAGTTCAATAATATCTATCTGCAACATTTTTCAGAAAAAGGACCGAAATTATTAAAATGTACCAAACTAATTAATACTGTAAAAGATTTAGAAGAACAAATTACGTTAATTAAAAATCATCACGAAGGCAAGTTAAATCATCGTGGAATCAATGAAACTTTAGAGTACCTCAAACGAAATTATTATTGGATTAACATGCAAAAATCGGTAACTCAATATATAAATTCCTGCGATATTTGTCAAAGAGCAAAATACGCCCGGAGAAAACCTTATTTTCCTATGATGACCACGGAAACAGCATCGAAACCCTTCGAAATCGTACATATCGATATATTCTACTACAACAATCAGTCTTACTTGACAATTATTGACGCATTTTCAAAATTCGCGCAAGCCATAAAAATTCTTAGTAAAAATGCAATAAGTATAACTAATTCTTTAATTCAATATTTCTCATATTGTGGCGTACCGGAAAAAATCGTTTGCGACAACGGACTAGAATTCAATAACAGTACCGTAAAAGAAATTCTAAATATTCATAAGATTAAAATTCATTTTACCACCCCGCAACACCATGAGTCAAATAGTATTGTAGAACGTCTACATTCGACCCTGATAGAGCATCTTCGGTTACTACAGGAAACATTTCCAAACGACACCAATCTAATACCTTATGCAGTAATAGCTTATAATAGTTCTATTCACTCAGCTACAGGGTACACCCCCTTCGAATTAATCTATGGACACACAAACTCCCGAGATCCAAATGATACATTTTTGCTAAAACAATTTTACAACGATTACGCCTCAAATCATAAGAAAAAGTTAGAACTCATATATAATGATTTAAAAGAAAAATTAAAGATAAATAAAGAAAAAATTACAACTAAACACAACAATGAAGGAAACGAAAATATCGATTTCAAAGTAGGACAAAAAGTTTTTAAACAGAATGCTCAATCTCGCTCGAAAAAGACAAATAAGTTTTTAGGTCCCTATACGATAGTCGAATTGTTAGAAAGAAACCGAGCAATAATATCATTAAATAGTAACCCCAACAAAAGAGAAACTATTCATATTAAAGAATTAAGACAACCACCTCGTTTAATTTCAGAACCTTCAACTTCGTCTACGGCGGACCAGATAAACCAATATTCCATGACTTAAAGGAAAATCCGGGATTATTACCTTTAAAATTAGGAAATGCCCAAAATGCAGTTGATTCTTGGACATTTATGCAAGTTTTTGACATAACCAATTTAACAACAAAATTCAAAGATTTACAGATCCAATCTCAACGTATAAAACATGCATTCGATAAGAACGACACTATCAGTGAAAGCTACAGGATGGCATTTTTTAACTCTTACGGTTTATTAACGTTTTTAGAAAACAAAATTTTAAATGAAATTTTTCAAATCAACCCCCTCCAAAATCTCACTCATCTCCGCTCGAAACGTGGATTAATCAATGGATTAGGTTCGTTTATAAAAACCATTACCGGTAATCTAGATGAGAATGATGCTGTAAAATACAATAAAGCTATTGACACGATTTTTAGTAATCAACAAAGTATGAAAACCCTAGTTAAAGAACAAATAACTTTGGTCACTAAATCTGTAAACGAGTTTCAAAGCAATATAAAAAATTTATCTAACAATCAACGAAAAATAGAAAAACAAGTAAACGAAATAGAAGAATACATTCATACTTCGGAAACCGATTCACTAAGTACGTACTGGTTCTTTTACGTGGAACTGGCCATATCTCAAATCATTGCCGAACTAGAAATTATGTATGATATTCTCGAAAAACTTCAAATTGCAATAACGTTTTCAAAATTAAATACGTTTCATAACTCGATTATCGATCCTAAAGAGTTATTGGACGAAATTAAAGGCATTTCAATATATTTGACAGAAAACAAAATACCTTTTGATCCAAAACCAGAAAATATATTGCATTTCGAAGAAATGATTAACATCAAAAGTTACAGCAACAACAATCAAATCGTATTCATTCTTGAGATTCCAATTGTTGAAAAGGCTATGTATAACTATTTCCATTTGTATTCAGTGCCTATGTTAAAAGATAACAACAACTTTCTTGTCATAATTCCACAATCAAAATTCTTAATAATAAACGAACAAAACCATATATCTTTTGATAACAAATGCAAAGAAATCATTCCTGGAGAGTTCATCTGCCAAGAATCCAACACCCTACAGTCAAATGAAAAGGCGCCCTGCGAAGTACAACTTTTGAAGAACAGCGGCAACCTATCGAACTGCCAACCCGTACCAGCAACATTAAGTTTAGTGAAAATTCAGAAAATAGGGAATAATAAATGGATCGTTATCACACCCAGACCAACTTTAGCTATACAACAATGCGGTAATGAACGAACTAATGTATTTCCTTATGGAAGCTACTTATTAGAACTGAACCCTAATTGTTTTGTAAAAATTGAAAATTATGTATTAAAGGATTTTGAAAACCCGAATATACATGTAAGCCATATTGTATTACCCAAATTTCATTTTGACCAGATAACACATAAGGAAATTGTTAATTTTCAAAAATTTAGCTTAGATAAAGTAAACCTAAATGCCCTAAGCGAAATAAAAAGTATTTTAGAAATAGAACAACGAGATTTGGAAACGATGAACATGGAACCACTGTTAAATTATTCCAATATTAATATTTGGACCATATTTATATATTTAATTTTCCTGGCTGTCATAATTGTACTAATATTCAAATATTTTAAAGGATGTATTGTTAAATGTTTTAAGCAAAAAACCAGCCCAAGACGGACGATTACCAGGACCCAGCCAAATTCGGGACGTGAACCCCCGAATCCAACTCTAAGGATGGAGGAGTTACATGTACATCCTCTATGATAACGAGTGATGGGAACCTGTAATAGGGATCCTTTCCCATGAAACAGCAAACCAAGTATTTCCTTTAAATGTGCAGAGACAGCAACCTATCTATATAAATTGTTACAATAGCTAGATAGGAGGGCTTCTTATGTTAAAAACGTAGAATAGAGTAGTCTTGTGCATTGTGCTTCGCGTTTTTTTAAAAATCTCCCTTTCCTGGACGAAAACCTAACTAGCATAATAAGGCCTTAAACGGCAAATCGTCAATTTGGCTCTAATAGAAGCGGCACTTTTTGACCAAATCGTACAATTTGGCGATATCTCGCAAACGCTACAACCAATTTTGTTCAAATCGTCTCCTTTTGGCAAAATAAGCATAATAAGGCCTTAAACGGCAAATCGTCAATTTGGTTCTAATAGAAGCGGCACTTTTTGACCAAATCGTACAATTTGGCGATATCTCGCAAACACTACAACCAATTTTGTTCAAATCGTCTCCTTTTGGCAAAATAAGCATAATAAGGCCTTAAACGGCAAATCGTCAATTTGGCTCTAATAGAAGCGGCACTTTTTGGCCAAATCTTATGATTTGGCGATATCTCGCAAACGCTACAACCAATTTTGTTCAAATCGTCTCCTTTTGGCAAAATAAGCATAATAAGGCCTTAAACGGCAAATCGTCAATTTGGCTCTAATAGAAGCGGCACTTTTTGGCCAAATCTTATGATTTGGCGATATCTCGCAAACGCTACAACCAATTTTGTTCAAATCGTCTCCTTTTGGCAAAATAAGCATAATAAGGCCTTAAACGGCAAATCGTCAATTTGGCTCTAATAGAAGCGGCACTTTTTGACCAAATCGTGTAAAACGTACGATTTCGTGCTATTTCCGTCATTCTTAACAATACTGAGCTTAAAAATAGTCAAATCCGTGAAATCGGCGAGTTTCGTCGGAAATTGCCCGAAAACAACGATTTGGCGTTATTTCGCCAACGCTTCAACCAATTTTGTTCAAATCGTCTCCTTTTGGCAAAATAAGCATAATAAGGCCTTAAACGGCAAATCGTCAATTTGGCTCTAATAGAAGCGGCACTTTTTGGCCAAATCGTACAATTTGGCGATATCTCGCAAACGCTACAACCAATTTTGTTCAAATCGTCTCCTTTTGGCAAAATAAGCATAATAAGGCCTTAAACGGCAAATCGTCAATTTGGCTCTAATAGAAGCGGCACTTTTTGGCCAAATCTTATGATTTGGCGATATCTCGCAAACGCTACAAGCAATTTTGTTCAAATCGTCTCCTTTTGGCAAAATAAGCATAATAAGGCCTTAAACGGCAAATCGTCAATTTGGCTCTACTAGAAGCGGCACTTTTTGGCCAAATTGTACAATTTGGCGATATCTCGCAAACGCTACAATCAATTTTGTTCAAATCGTCTCCTTTTGGCAAAATAAGCATAATAAGGCCTTAAACGGCAAATCGTCAATTTGGCTCTAATAGAAGCGGCACTTTTTGGCCAAATCTTATGATTTGGCGATATCTCGCAAACGCTACAATCAATTTTGTTCAAATCGTCTCCTTTTGGCAAAATAAGCATAATAAGGCCTTAAACGGCAAATCGTCAATTTGGCTCTATTAGAAGCGGCACTTTTTGGCCAAATCGTACAATTTGGCGATATCTCGCAAACGCTACAACCAATTTTGTTCAAATCGTCTCCTTTTGGCAAAATAAGCATAATAAGGCCTTAAACGGCAAATCGTCAATTTGGCTCTAATAGAAGCGGCACTTTTTGGCCAAATCTTATGATTTGGCGTTATCTCGCAAACGCTACAACCAATTTTGTTCAAATCCTCTCCTTTGGGCAAAATAAGCATAATAAGGCCTTAAACGGCAAATCGTCAATTTGGCTCTAATAGAAGCGGCACTTTTTGGCCAAATCGTACAATTTGGCGATATCTCGCAAACGCTACAACCAATTTTGTTCAAATCGTCTCCTTTTGGCAAAATAAGCATAATAAGGCCTTAAACGGCAAATCGTCAATTTGGCTCTAATAGAAGCGGCACTTTTTGGCCAAATCTTATGATTTGGCGATATCTCGAGTTAACTTCGCGACCTCGCGGTGAGCGTTTTAAAAAAACATTTATTTACTAAAAACCGATTTATTGAGAAAATACTATTACTCAATAAATTACTTGAGGAAACGAATATTAACAATATTTATAAATACCGTTAAATACCGTGAAAACAATCAACACATCAAAACTATCAGAACACTTTAAAACACTTCTAAACAATTCTAAGGCTTCAAAAACTTCTCAAAAGCTTCTCAAAAACTTCTCAAAAACTTCTACTGCTCGAACTTATGTGTAACGTCTAAAGAATGAGAGAGTATGTACGTATATCAATGCCGCTTAAGGCTAAAGTCCCTATTTATACTGAAGAAACGTTGGCTCAGCACTAACGTGTCTGGGTTATGATATAACTCTCGCAAACGCTACAACCAATTTTGTTCAAATCGTCTCCTTTGGGCAAAATAAGCATAATAAGGCCTTAAACGGCAAATCGTCAATTTGGCTCTAATAGAAGCGGCACTTTTTGACCAAATCGTGTAAATCGTACAATTTCGTGCTATTTCCGTCATTCTTAACAATACTGAGCTTAAAAATAGTCAAATTCGTGAAATCGGCGAGTTTCGTCGGAAATTGCCCGAAAACCACGATTTGGCGTTATTTCGCCAACGCTTCAACCAATTTTGTTCAAATCGTCTCCTTTTGGCAAAATAAGCATAATAAGGCCTTAAACGGCAAATCGTCAATTTGGCTCTAATAGAAGCGGCACTTTTTGACCAAATCGTGTAAATCGTACAATTTCGTGCTATTTCCGTCATTCTTAACAATACTGAGCTTAAAAATAGTCAAATTCGTGAAATCGGCGAGTTTCGTCGGAAATTGCCCGAAAACCACGATTTGGCGTTATTTCGCCAACGCTTCAACCAATTTTGTTCAAATCGTCTCCTTTTGGCAAAATAAGCATAATAAGGCCTTAAACGGCAAATCGTCAATTTGGCTCTAATAGAAGCGGCACTTTTTGGCCAAATCTTAAGATTTGGCGATATCTCGCAAACGCTACAACCAATTTTGTTCAAATCGTCTCCTTTTGGCAAAATAAGCATAATAAGGCCTTAAACGGCAAATCGTCAATTTGGCTCTACTAGAAGCGGCACTTTTTGGCCAAATCGTACAATTTGGCGATATCTCGCAAACGCTACAACCAATTTTGTTCAAATCGTCTCCTTTTGGCAAAATAAGCATAATAAGGCCTTAAACGGCAAATCGTCAATTTGGCTCTAATAGAAGCGGCACTTTTTGGCCAAATCTTATGATTTGGCGATATCTCGCAAACGCTACAATCAATTTTGTTCAAATCGTCTCCTTTTGGCAAAATAAGCATAATAAGGCCTTAAACGGCAAATCGTCAATTTGGCTCTAATAGAAGCGGCACTTTTTGGCCAAATTGTACAATTTGGCGATATCTCGCAAACGCTACAACCAATTTTGTTCAAATCGTCTCCTTTTGGCAAAATAAGCATAATAAGGCCTTAAACGGAAAATCGTCAATTTGGCTCTAATAGAAGCGGCACTTTTTGGCCAAATCTTATGATTTGGCGTTATCTCGCAAACGCTACAACCAATTTTGTTCAAATCGTCTCCTTTTGGCAAAACAAGCATAATAAGGCCTTAAACGGCAAATCGTCAATTTGGCTCTAATAGAAGCGGCACTTTTTGGCCAAATCTTATGATTTGGCGATATCTCGCAAACGCTACAACCAATTTTGTTCAAATCGTCTCCTTTTGGCAAAATAAGCATAATAAGGCCTTAAACGGCAAATCGTCAATTTGGCTCTAATAGAAGCGGCACTTTTTGACCAAATCGTGTAAATCGTACGATTTCGTGCTATTTCCGTCATTCTTAACAATACTGAGCTTAAAAATAGTCAAATCCGTGAAATCGGCGAGTTTCGTCGGAAATTGCCCGAAAACCACGATTTGGCGTTATTTCGCCAACGCTTCAACCAATTTTGTTCAAATCGTCTCCTTTTGGCAAAATAAGCATAATAAGGCCTTAAACGGCAAATCGTCAATTTGGCTCTAATAGAAGCGGCACTTTTTGGCCAAATCTTATGATTTGGCGATATCTCGCAAACGCTACAACCAATTTTGTTCAAATCGTCTCCTTTTGGCAAAATAAGCATAATAAGGCCTTAAACGGCAAATCGTCAATTTGGCTCTAATAGAAGCGGCACTTTTTGGCCAAATCTTATGATTTGGCGATATCTCGCAAACGCTACAAGCAATTTTGTTCAAATCGTCTCCTTTTGGCAAAATAAGCATAATAAGGCCTTAAACGGCAAATCGTCAATTTGGCTCTAATAGAAGCGGCACTTTTTGGCCAAATCTTATGATTTGGCGATATCTCGCAAACGCTACAAGCAATTTTGTTCAAATCGTCTCCTTTTGGCAAAATAAGCATAATAAGGCCTTAAACGGCAAATCGTCAATTTGGCTCTAATAGAAGCGGCACTTTTTGGCCAAATCTTATGATTTGGCGATATCTCGCAAACGCTACAACCAATTTTGTTCAAATCGTCTCCTTTTGGCAAAATAAGCATAATAAGGCCTTAAACGGCAAATCGTCAATTTGGCTCTAATAGAAGCGGCACTTTTTGGCCAAATCTTATGATTTGGCGATATCTCGCAAACGCTACAAGCAATTTTGTTCAAATCGTCTCCTTTTGGCAAAATAAGCATAATAAGGCCTTAAACGGCAAATCGTCAATTTGGCTCTAATAGAAGCGGTACTTTTTGGCCAAATCTTACGATTTGGCGATATCTCGCAAACGCTACAACCAATTTTGTTCAAATCGTCTCCTTTTGGCAAAATAAGCATAATAAGGCCTTAAACGGCAAATCGTCAATTTGGCTCTACTAGAAGCGGCACTTTTTGGCCAAATCGTACAATTTGGCGATATCTCGCAAACGCTGCAACCAATTTTGTTCAAATCGTCTCCTTTTGGCAAAATAAGCATAATAAGGCCTTAAACGGCAAATCGTCAATTTGGCTCTAATAGAAGCGGCACTTTTTGGCCAAATTGTACAATTTGGCGATATCTCGCAAACGCTACAACCAATTTTGTTCAAATCGTCTCCTTTTGGCAAAATAAGCATAATAAGGCCTTAAACGGCAAATCGTCAATTTGGCTCTAATAGAAGCGGCACTTTTTGGCCAAATTGTACAATTTGGCGATATCTCGCAAACGCTACAACCAATTTTGTTCAAATCGTCTCCTTTTGGCAAAATAAGCATAATAAGGCCTTAAACGGCAAATCGTCAATTTGGCTCTAATAGAAGCGGCACTTTTTGGCCAAATCTTATGATTTGGCGATATCTCGCAAACGCTACAAGCAATTTTGTTCAAATCGTCTCCTTTTGGCAAAATAAGCATAATAAGGCCTTAAACGGCAAATCGTCAATTTGGCTCTAATAGAAGCGGCACTTTTTGGCCAAATTGTACAATTTGGCGTTATTTCGCCAACGCTTCAACCAATTTTGTTCAAATCGTCTCCTTTTGGCAAAATAAGCATAATAAGGCCTTAAACGGCAAATCGTCAATTTGGCTCTAATAGAAGCGGCACTTTTTGGCCAAATCTTATGATTTGGCGATATCTCGCAAACGCTACAAGCAATTTTGTTCAAATCGTCTCCTTTTGGCAAAATAAGCATAATAAGGCCTTAAACGGCAAATCGTCAATTTGGCTCTAATAGAAGCGGCACTTTTTGGCCAAATCGTACAATTTGGCGATATCTCGCAAACGCTACAACCAATTTTGTTCAAATCGTCTCCTTTTGGCAAAATAAGCATAATAAGGCCTTAAACGGCAAATCGTCAATTTGGCTCTACTAGAAGCGGCACTTTTTGGCCAAATCGTACAATTTGGCGATATCTCGCAAACGCTACAAGCAATTTTGTTCAAATCGTCTCCTTTTGGCAAAATAAGCATAATAAGGCCTTAAACGGCAAATCGTCAATTTGGCTCTAATAGAAGCGGCACTTTTTGGCCAAATCTTATGATTTGGCGATATCTCGCAAACGCTACAAGCAATTTTGTTCAAATCGTCTCCTTTTGGCAAAATAAGCATAATAAGGCCTTAAACGGCAAATCGTCAATTTGGCTCTAATAGAAGCGGCACTTTTTGGCCAAATCGTACAATTTGGCGATATCTCGCAAACGCTACAACCAATTTTGTTCAAATCGTCTCCTTTTGGCAAAATAAGCATAATAAGGCCTTAAACGGCAAATCGTCAATTTGGCTCTAATAGTAGCGGCACTTTTTGGCCAAATCTTATGATTTGGCGATATCTCGCAAACGCTATAACCAATTTTGTTCAAATCGTCTCCTTTTGGCAAAATAAGCATAATAAGGCCTTAAACGGCAAATCGTCAATTTGGCTCTAATAGAAGCGGCACTTTTTGGCCAAATCGTACAATTTGGCGATATCTCGCAAACGCTACAACCAATTTTGTTCAAATCGTCTCCTTTTGGCAAAATAAGCATAATAAGGCCTTAAACGGCAAATCGTCAATTTGGCTCTAATAGAAGCGGCACTTTTTGGCCAAATCTTATGATTTGGCGATATCTCGCAAACGCTACAAGCAATTTTGTTCAAATCGTCTCCTTTTGGCAAAATAAGCATAATAAGGCCTTAAACGGCAAATCGTCAATTTGGCTCTAATAGAAACGGCACTTTTTGGCCAAATCTTATGATTTGGCGATATCTCGCAAACGCTACAACCAATTTTGTTCAAATCGTCTCCTTTTGGCAAAATAAGCATAATAAGGCCTTAAACGGCAAATCGTCAATTTGGCTCTAATAGAAGCGGCACTTTTTGACCAAATCGTGTAAATCGTACGATTTCGTGCTATTTCCGTCATTCTTAACAATACTGAGCTTAAAAATAGTCAAATCCGTGAAATCGGCGAGTTTCGTCGGAAATTGCCCGAAAACCACGATTTGGCGTTATTTCGCCAACGCTTCAACCAATTTTGTTCAAATCGTCTCCTTTTGGCAAAATAAGCATAATAAGGCCTTAAACGGCAAATCGTCAATTTGGCTCTAATAGAAGCGGCACTTTTTGGCCAAATCGTACAATTTGGCGATATCTCGCAAACGCTACAACCAATTTTGTTCAAATCGTCTCCTTTTGGCAAAATAAGCATAATAAGGCCTTAAACGGCAAATCGTCAATTTGGCTCTAATAGAAGCGGCACTTTTTGGCCAAATCTTATGATTTGGCGATATCTCGCAAACGCTACAAGCAATTTTGTTCAAATCGTCTCCTTTTGGCAAAATAAGCATAATAAGGCCTTAAACGGCAAATCGTCAATTTGGCTCTAATAGAAACGGCACTTTTTGGCCAAATCTTATGATTTGGCGATATCTCGCAAACGCTACAAGCAATTTTGTTCAAATCGTCTCCTTTTGGCAAAATAAGCATAATAAGGCCTTAAACATCAAATCGTCAATTTGGCTCTAATAGAAGCGGCACTTTTTGGCCAAATCTTATGATTTGGCGATATCTCGCAAACGCTACAACCAATTTTGTTCAAATCGTCTCCTTTGGGCAAAAGAAGCATAATAAGGCCTTAAACGGCAAATCGTCAATTTGGCTCTAATAGAAGCGGCACTTTTTGGCCAAATCTTATGATTTGGCGATATCTCGCAAACGCTACAACCAATTTTGTTCAAATCGTCTCCTTTTGGCAAAATAAGCATAATAAGGCCTTAAACGGCAAATCGTCAATTTGGCTCTAATAGAAGCGGCACTTTTTGGGCAAATCCTATGATTTGGCGATATCTCGCAAACGCTATAACCAATTTTGTTCAAATCGTCTCCTTTTGGCAAAATAAGCATAATAAGGCCTTAAACGGCAAATCGTCAATTTGGCTCTAATAGAAGCGGCACTTTTTGGGCAAATCCTATGATTTGGCGATATCTCGCAAACGCTATAACCAATTTTGTTCAAATCGTCTCCTTTTGGCAAAATAAGCATAATAAGGCCTTAAACGGCAAATCGTCAATTTGGCTCTAATAGAAGCGGCACTTTTTGGCCAAATCTTATGATTTGGCGATATCTCGCAAACGCTACAACCAATTTTGTTCAAATCGTCTCCTTTTGGCAAAATAAGCATAATAAGGCCTTAAACGGCAAATCGTCAATTTGGCTCTAATAGAAGCGGCACTTTTTGGCCAAATCGTACAATTTGGCGATATCTCGCAAACGCTACAAGCAATTTTGTTCAAATCGTCTCCTTTTGGCAAAATAAGCATAATAAGGCCTTAAACGGCAAATCGTCAATTTGGCTCTAATAGAAGCGGCACTTTTTGGCCAAATCTTATGATTTGGCGATATCTCGCAAACGCTACAAGCAATTTTGTTCAAATCGTCTCCTTTTGGCAAAATAAGCATAATAAGGCCTTAAACGGCAAATCGTCAATTTGGCTCTAATAGAAACGGCACTTTTTGGCCAAATCTTATGATTTGGCGATATCTCGCAAACGCTACAAGCAATTTTGTTCAAATCGTCTCCTTTTGGCAAAATAAGCATAATAAGGCCTTAAACATCAAATCGTCAATTTGGCTCTAATAGAAGCGGCACTTTTTGGCCAAATCTTATGATTTGGCGATATCTCGCAAACGCTACAAGCAATTTTGTTCAAATCGTCTCCTTTTGGCAAAATAAGCAAAATAAGGCCTTAAACGGCAAATCGTCAATTTGGCTCTAATAGAAGCGGCACTTTTTGGCCAAATCTTATGATTTGGCGATATCTCGCAAACGCTACAACCAATTTTGTTCAAATCGTCTCCTTTTGGCAAAATAAGCATAATAAGGCCTTAAACGGCAAATCGTCAATTTGGCTCTAATAGAAGCGGCACTTTTTGGCCAAATCGTACAAATTGGCGATATCTCGCAAACGCTACAAGCAATTTTGTTCAAATCGTCTCCTTTTGGCAAAATAAGCATAATAAGGCCTTAAACATCAAATCGTCAATTTGGCTCTAATAGAAGCGGCACTTTTTGGCCAAATCTTATGATTTGGCGATATCTCGCAAACGCTACAAGCAATTTTGTTCAAATCGTCTCCTTTTGGCAAAATAAGCATAATAAGGCCTTAAACGGCAAATCGTCAATTTGGCTCTAATAGAAGCGGCACTTTTTGGCCAAATCGTACAATTTGGCGATATCTCGCAAACGCTACAACCAATTTTGTTCAAATCGTCTCCTTTTGGCAAAATAAGCATAATAAGGCCTTAAACGGCAAATCGTCAATTTGGCTCTACTAGAAGCGGCACTTTTTGGCCAAATCGTACAATTTGGCGAGTTACCATGCGGGATTCCACGACACAGGGAATAAATGCTGACTCTGAATTATTTTATTATAAATAGAATAGCGAGGCTGTATGCGGCGTTATTGTGGTCGAAGCCAGTACCTAGTAGTTACTTTAAGATATTTTTTGTAAGATTTGTGAAATAAATTGTTTTTAAAAACGTCTCCCGTGGTTGTGAAAATATAATTGGCGCAGTCGTAACGGATAAGTTTTCGGGCTTGTTTTCGAATCAATCGACAACGAACTAACCGCGAACTTCCGAACCAAGGAGAAAGAAAAAAAAGAAGAAAGAAAAAGAAGTTGGAGCAGCCCTGCAGACACCAGTACTTCTTGAGAGCCAGACAAGCATCGCTGACCCAAGAGTCTACCTGACAGTAATGTTCCTGAGAAGCACCGCTGTATTATTGTAAGTGCAATTGATAAGTTGATGTCTAGCGTGGATCAATTATTGGATCAATTAGAAACCCTTAATATTAAGGAACCTTTAACTGACTTCGACCCCGATATTCCTAAAAACCCCAAATCACACTCTCCTAATAATACTTTTCTTGTTAAAATGGCCGAATTCAAGGCAGAATATATAAAATGCATTCCAGAATTCGATGGTAATCCGAATGATTTAGGGAGGTATTTGGCAGTTTGTGATTCGGTTATTGACTCATTTTATCTGCCCCAACAACCTAACCACTTCCAAAACGTGTACTTGTTGAATTGTATTATCGGGAAGCTGACCGGAAATGCAAAATTGGTTTTGGGTACGCAAAACGTAACCACATGGGCCGAATTAAAGCGAATTTTAAGTCGACATTTTGCAGACCAGAGAGACGAGGCCTGTCTAAACAGAGATTTAGTCATGCTCCGTCAGCAAAACTCCGAGGGCCCAAATCAATTTTATGACCGAGTCCTTCACCTATTGAATCTTTTATGCTCGTATGTCAATACGCACGAAGCAACAGAGCACGCGAAAAATTTAAAACGAAATTTATACAACGAATTAGCGTTGAAAACCTTTTTATCAGGGCTCAAGGAGCCCCTGGGCACTACAATCAGATGTATGCGCCCTCCTGATCTCCCAACGGCTCTGCAATTCGTAAACGAGGAGGATAATATACGCTATTTCCAATCCAACACAAGACCCCAAAATTCTCCAAGACCATTCATGCAAAGAACACAAAATCAACAATTCCGAAAGCCACATTATAATTCTTTCAACGCCAATAATTCGTTTGCGTCGTTTCCAGCATCCCCTTTCAAACCTAATAGTTTTCAAAGCCAACAAGTATCTCCTTTTAATTCAAATAATTTCCAAAACCAGCATTCATCCCCTTTTAGGCAGAACAATTCACAAAGTCAGCAATATTCTCACAATCCCCGAAATTTTGGGCAAGGGCCCAATACGAATGTTTTCAGGCCTAATCAAAATAGACCCCTTCCGAAACCCGTTCCTATGAGTATATCTACACGAAATACTTCAAGATCATTCAAGCCCCAGTCAAACCAAAATTTTAGAAATTTTAATAGGTTCAATCATAATCAGAACCCAAATATTACTGTAGAAGAATTATATCATACCACTGAGGAATTTAATAATACCGAGAACGACATTGGAAATTATACGCCTCACAGTAATCAGAAACCCGCATGGGAACATCCGTCGCAAAGCGACCAGTATGCGATAAATGCAATGTCAGCAAATTCTTCAACAGAGGATGTGAACGTAAATTTTCCCATGTCGCACACGGCCGACAACGAAACGTAACACCTGAGATAATTCACGTAAACAATATTAGCACGAGCGAGCTATCGTACGTGACATTCCCTGAGAACGATTTGAAATTCTTAATTGATAGCGGTTCAACGAAATCTTTTATTAATCCGGACTTGGCTAATAAATATTTTAAAAATTACATTAAAGAAGATCCATTCATTGTATCCACTATATTTCAGCAGTCAGCTCATCGATATAGTGGAGATATACCAGCTTCAAAACTATTCAATTTACCAAGAAATACGCATATGAAATTTTACCTTTTTAAGTTCCACAATATATTTGACGGATTAATTGGAATAGATAACTTAAGAATTTTACAAGCCAAAATCGATTATAATCATGGATTTCTAACCACACCTCATGCCAAAATACCGCTAAAATTCTACAAAACGAAAAATCAGGTGAATAATGTCACGGTGAGCCCTCGTACTGAGCAAGTCATTAGAATAAGAACTAGTATTAAGGAGGGTAGTATAGTCATACCATATCAGAAACTAAATAATTGCGAAATCCCCAATTCGATATCGACAGCTAGAAACGGTGAAGCGCTTACCACAGTTACTAATAATTCATGTGAGCCTATCACCCTGGACCTGTCGGAACCATTTGAGGTGGAAAAATATGATAACTCGTATGACGACCTGGCCAAATTCGAGATAAACCATTTTAATGTAGATTTAGAATTAAAAAGAAAATTTGTTTGCTCCCAAGTTCGAACCGAACACTTGAATACAGAGGAGAAACAAAGCATTTTAAACTTATGCAATGAATTCGCAGATATTTTTTACCAAGAGGGTGAACCCCTTACGTTCACTAGCAAAATAAGGCATTCTATTAAAACCCTGGACGAACAGCCTGTATACGCAAAAACGTATAGGTATCCGTTCGTACACAAACAGGAGGTAGAAAATCAGATAGGAAAGATGCTAGAGCAAAACATAATAAGACCAAGTAACTCGCCATGGTCGGCCCCAATTTGGGTGGTGCCGAAAAAACAAGACGCGTCGGGCAAACAGAAGTGGAGAGTTTGCGTAGATTTCAGGAAGCTCAACGAAAAGACCATCGACGACAAATATCCTCTTCCCAACATCTCTGATCTGCTAGACAAGTTAGGGAAATGTCAATATTTCAGCACCCTAGACTTGGCTAGTGGATTCCATCAGATTGAGATGGAAGACAGTGATATAGAAAAAACAGCTTTCAGCACGGAACACGGGCACTTCGAGTATACGAGGATGCCTTTCGGCTTGAAAAACGCCCCTGCAACATTCCAGAGAGTTATGGACAACATCTTGAGGGGCATTCAAAATGAAAAGTGTCTCGTGTATTTAGATGATATAATCATATTTTCTACCTCACTGCAGGAACACTTAGAACGTCTCAGGTCCGTATTCAAAAGATTAAGGGAATCCAATTTTAAGATCCAGCTCGATAAGAGCGAATTTTTAAGAAGAGAAGTCGCATATTTGGGACATGTGGTGACGCCAGAGGGGGTAAAACCAAACCCAGATAAAGTTAAGGCGATTAGACGATACCCCATACCTACCACCACAAAACAGATAAAAGGATTCCTAGGGCTTCTAGGTTATTATAGAAAGTTCATAAATAATTTCGCAAAATTGACGAAACCTCTAACAAGATGTCTCAAAAAAGGAGTAAAGATCGAACACACTAAAGAGTTTTTAGATTGCTTCGAAACATGCAAGGAAATATTAATGAACGAGCCGATTCTGCAATATCCAGATCTGAGTAAACCGTTCAATCTCACGTGTGACGCAAGCAACGTGGCCCTGGGTGCCGTTTTGTCGCAAGGCCCCATAGGTCAAGACCTACCAGTGGCATACGCCTCAAGGACGCTAAATGATTCGGAGCAGAACTATTCCACCATAGAAAAGGAATGTCTATGTCTGGTATGGGCTACCAAATATTTCCGACCGTATTTGTTTGGTAGGAAATTCCGAATCATCACGGACCACAAGCCACTCCAATGGTTATTCAATTTAAAAGATCCATCCTCAAAACTCCTTAGGTGGCGCATTAAACTAGAGGAATATGAATACGAAATTATTTATAAGAAGGGAAAAGCGAATACCAATGCCGATGCACTTAGCCGGATTGAACTACACACTAAGGAAACAGATAATTTCGATAGTTTAGTAAAGTACATGGAGGAATTTAACGACTCGTTTCAAAATCGGAACGTCAAGGAAAATAATAGAGAGACAAGCGACACCCAACCAGATGACTTGGATCGACTTTCAATGGCAGCACAACCTGACCTAGATAGGATAGAAGGTCAAATGCTTGGACCAACACAGGAAGGCCATGAACCTGACGACGGAAATACCGCACATTCTAACGCCGAACAAAATCCTGTGGTCGGCATACCAATCCAAGAAACAGCTGTTAATTATGGCGCGAACCAGGTAATAATATCTCGAGTGTTCCATTCACCAGCCAAAACGAAAAAAGTTGTATTATTCGGGAAGAAGAGGAGATTTATCGTACAACTGTCAAAAAACAACTTTGAATATGATGTAATGAAATTTATAACGGAATATGTAGACCCCCAAAAACTGCACTGTCTCTACTTCGAAGAACCTGATATGTACCTGCAATTCAGTGAAGTTATTAGACAAAATTTCAAATGGCCATCCTTAAAATTTAAGAGATGCATGATCAAATTGATTGACGTAACGGAAGAAAGCGAGATACCAGAATTAATTCAAGCTTACCACGAGGGGAAAACGAACCATCGAGGTATTGAAGAAACGGAGCAAAGAATTAAAGGAAAATATTACTGGCCAAACATCAGGAATTCTATCCAAACGTATATCAATCAATGCGAGGTATGCCAACGAAGCAAATATGCACGAAACCCCATCAAAATGAAAATGAATATCACCCCAACAGCGACCAAACCATTCGAAATCATACATTTAGATACGTACACTTTAGAGAAAGCCAAATTTTTAACGATAATCGACAGCTTTTCTAAATACGCACAGGCGTACCAACTAAACTCTTTAGCGGCTTCAGAGATAGCGGACAACCTAGTTCTGTTCTTTTCCCATCATGGCATCCCAACACAAGTAATTGTAGATAACGGGACAGAATTCAAAAACGCAGTTATAACGGAACTATTGCAACTTCACAAAATTAATATTCATTTCTGTTCACCTGACCATCCCCAATCCAATGGAATGGTGGAACGACTACATTCAACCCTAACGGAGCATGTAAGACTTTTGGACAACCAAGGCCAACGAGAGACGCCCATAGCAAGGAAAATAAAGTACGCAATATTAGCGTACAATCATACAATACATTCCACGACAAATTTTAAACCTATTGACGTCATTAGTGGACACATTAGCAAAGAAGATCCTTTTAATATAAGCCTGGATCAAGTATTAATGACAAATTACGTGGCTGAGCACAAGGACCGAACTAAGGCATTATATTCAAAGTTGAATCAATCCCTGATGGAAGAAAAGGAAAAAAGAACAGAAAAATTAAACGAGAATAGGGATGAACCTACTATTTTTAAACCTGACACCCAGGCATACGTAGCGAGACATTCGAGAAGTAAATTAGGCAACACCTTCCAGAATCCGACAAAAATTGAAACTGTAAATCCAAACCGAAAAACGGTTTCGACAACAAACCAGGGAAAGGTTCACATGGACAATCTCAAACGCCCATTTAGGAATAGGTATAGTTTTCGCAAGGACGAATAGATTAAGTAGTATAAATACTTAAATATTAGAATGATAGTTAAACATATATATGCATACATATAGTTTTGTAATTATCTTTCAGTATCTGTACATATGTGCTGGGAGCGCCAGAAGTCATCGAAATCCGTGAAATAACAGACAACCCAGGTATCATGCCTATTAAAATAGGGAAAACCAAGGTTATACACCACACTTACATCTTGATTCACTATTACGAGTTAGACCCTATAATAAACCAAATAAAAGCATTGCGCGAACGAACTACAAACGTCTCAACATACTTAAATGTGACTACACAGTATGAAAAATACTCTGTTAGAATCGGAAATTCCTTAGAAATGCTAAGATTTATCCGAGAGAGAGTTGAAAGAAAGTTGAGCGAGATCATTCCTCACACACCAAGAAAGAAGCGCGGACTAGTAAACGCATTAGGGTCAATATTTAAGGCGATATCGGGAAATTTAGACGCATCGGATGGAGAAAGGTACGATAATCTTATTAAACAACTAGAAATGAACCAACAGACATTGCAGACGGAAATAATAAATCAAGGTTCTCTATCCAACTCGGTAGTAGAAAGATTCAATAACACAGTTCAACAACTATACAGAAATGATAGGTTGATCGAAAGGAAATTTAACCAAATACAGCCATACCTAGAAGAAATAGCGCATGGCAGGAATTTTGCGATATTCAAGGAATTATGCGACGAATTTATAAACGTGTATGAGATAATCGACTCTATTCTCCAAGACATCGAAAATTCACTAGTATTTTCTCGATTAGGAATTATGCATCCAAGTATTATTACTAATGGAGAACTATACACAGAATTAAGAACTCTTCAGGAACAGCTTGGGGAAGGTCAATTACCTCTACGGGTAACTAAAAATAATATACCTTTATTTGAGAAAATCATAAAGTTAGAATGCTTTATATCAAGCAATAAAATTACGCATATCCTACATACGCCCATAGTTCACGCCCAATCCTTTGATTATTTCCATTTGTACTCGACTCCCATCCAAAAACGAAGTCTGTTCAAAGTTATAGTACCGCAGAGTAAATTCCTAGCAATAAATCAATTGCACTACATGTATAACGAGGAAGGTTGTCAGAAAATCACAATAGACCTATACTTATGCCCAAAGAATGATTTACAAGCTATTGAAGAAGATGCCCCCTGTGAAGTCAAGCTAATACATCAAGAAAAGGACACATCGACCTGCCGCCAAACTGAGGTCAAGATCGCAGAGCCCGTGTTGAACCAATTGGACTACACAAACCAATGGATCATGATACTTCCAAGGAAAGAGGCCGTCCAGATGTCCTGCCCTGAAACCCAGAACGAAAAAAGGAACCTTATTGGAACATTCATATGTCACATTCCACCGGAATGCCGTATAATAGTAAAATCCCAAACAGTCATAAATGAAATGAAGATTATAAAATCAGCATCGGAACCTGTGCTGTTCCCAGATTTAGCTGAGGATGACACCACCCTACCTGTCCTAAACCTGAGCCTGCACCTGCCCAGCCTAAAACTCGACGACCTTTATAGACTAAAAGAAAAAATACTTCAGACGAACCATCAACCACCCTTAATGTTCGGGAACATAGCCACCTACCCGAGCCTATGGACAATTTTGATATATGTGCTCATAGCAAGTAGCTGCTTTATGATTATGTGCAGATGGCTGAAGCGAAGGAAAGACAGAAGACCAACCCAGACTATGGAGGACTTGAGGGAGGATATCCAACTTCCCTGCCAGGCATAGAAGTTGCATCTTAGGGGGGAGGAGTTACCATGCGGGATTCCACGACACAGGGAATAAATGCTGACTCTGAATTATTTTATTATAAATAGAATAGCGAGGCTGTATGCGGCGTTATTGTGGTCGAAGCCAGTACCTAGTAGTTACTTTAAGATATTTTTTGTAAGATTTGTGAAATAAATTGTTTTTAAAAACGTCTCCCGTGGTTGTGAAAATATAATTGGCGATATCTCGCAAACGCTACAAGCAATTTTGTTCAAATCGTCTCCTTTTGGCAAAATAAGCATAATAACGCCTTAAACGGCAAATCGTCAATTTGGCTCTAATAGAAGCGGCACTTTTTGGCCAAATCTTATGATTTGGCGATATCTCGCAAACGCTACAAGCAATTTTGTTCAAATCGTCTCCTTTTGGCAAAATAAGCATAATAAGGCCTTAAACGGCAAATCGTCAATTTGGCTCTAATAGAAGCGGCACTTTTTGGCCAAATTGTACAATTTGGCGATATCTCGCAAACGCTACAACCAATTTTGTTCAAATCGTCTCCTTTTGGCAAAATAAGCATAATAAGGCCTTAAACGGCAAATCGTCAATTTGGCTCTAATAGTAGCGGCACTTTTTGGCCAAATCTTATGATTTGGCGATATCTCGCAAACGCTATAACCAATTTTGTTCAAATCGTCTCCTTTTGGCAAAATAAGCATAATAAGGCCTTAAACGGCAAATCGTCAATTTGGCTCTAATAGAAGCGGCACTTTTTGACCAAATCGTGTAAATCGTACGATTTCGTGCTATTTCCGTCATTCTTAATAATACTGAGCTTAAAAATAGTCAAATCCGTGAAATCGGCGAGTTTCGTCGGAAATTGCCCGAAAACCACGATTTGGCGTTATTTCGCCAACGCTTCAACCAATTTTGTTCAAATCGTCTCCTTTTGGCAAAATAAGCACAATGAGGCCTTAAACGGCAAATCGTCAATTTGGCTCTAATAGAAGCGGCACTTTTTGGCCAAATCGTACAAATTGGCGATATCTCGCAAACGCTACAACCAATTTTGTTCAAATCGTCTCCTTTTGGCAAAATAAGCATAATAAGGCCTTAAACGGCAAATCGTCAATTTGGCTCTAATAGAAGCGGCACTTTTTGGCCAAATCGTACAATTTGGCGTTATCTCGCAAACGCTACAAGCAATTTTGTTCAAATCGTCTCCTTTTGGCAAAATAAGCATAATAAGGCCTTAAACGGCAAATCGTCAATTTGGCTCTAATAGAAGCGGCACTTTTTGGCCAAATCTTATGATTTGGCGATATCTCGCAAACGCTACAACCAATTTTGTTCAAATCGTCTCCTTTTGGCAAAATAAGCATAATAAGGCCTTAAACGGCAAATCGTCAATTTGGCTCTAATAGAAATGGCACTTTTTGGCCAAATCTTATGATTTGGCGATATCTCGCAAACGCTACAACCAATTTTGTTCAAATCGTCTCCTTTGGGCAAAAGAAGCATAATAAGGCCTTAAACGGCAAATCGTCAATTTGGCTCTAATAGAAGCGGCACTTTTTGGCCAAATCTTATGATTTGGCGATATCTCGCAAACGCTACAAGCAATTTTGTTCAAATCGTCTCCTTTTGGCAAAATAAGCATAATAAGGCCTTAAACATCAAATCGTCAATTTGGCTCTAATAGAAGCGGCACTTTTTGGCCAAATCTTATGATTTGGCGATATCTCGCAAACGCTACAACCAATTTTGTTCAAATCGTCTCCTTTGGGCAAAAGAAGCATAATAAGGCCTTAAACGGCAAATCGTCAATTTGGCTCTAATAGAAATGGCACTTTTTGGCCAAATCTTATGATTTGGCGATATCTCGCAAACGCTACAAGCAATTTTGTTCAAATCGTCTCCTTTTGGCAAAATAAGCATAATAAGGCCTTAAACATCAAATCGTCAATTTGGCTCTAATAGAAGCGGCACTTTTTGGCCAAATCTTATGATTTGGCGATATCTCGCAAACGCTACAACCAATTTTGTTCAAATCGTCTCCTTTGGGCAAAAGAAGCATAATAAGGCCTTAAACGGCAAATCGTCAATTTGGCTCTAATAGAAGCGGCACTTTTTGGCCAAATCTTATGATTTGGCGATATCTCGCAAACGCTACAAGCAATTTTGTTCAAATCGTCTCCTTTTGGCAAAATAAGCATAATAAGGCCTTAAACGGCAAATCGTCAATTTGGATCTAATAGAAGCGGCACTTTTTGGCCAAATCTTATGATTTGGCGATATCTCGCAAACGCTACAACCAATTTTGTTCAAATCGTCTCCTTTTGGCAAAATAAGCATAATAAGGCCTTAAACGGCAAATCGTCAATTTGGCTCTAATAGAAGCGGCACTTTTTGGCCAAATCGTACAAATTGGCGATATCTCGCAAACGCTACAACCAATTTTGTTCAAATCGTCTCCTTTTGGCAAAATAAGCATAATAAGGCCTTAAACGGCAAATCGTCAATTTGGCTCTAATAGAAGCGGCACTTTTTGGCCAAATCTTATGATTTGGCGATATCTCGCAAACGCTACAAGCAATTTTGTTCAAATCGTCTCCTTTTGGCAAAATAAGCATAATAAGGCCTTAAACGGCAAATCGTCAATTTGGCTCTAATAGAAGCGGCACTTTTTGGCCAAATCGTACCATTTGGCGATATCTCGCAAACGCTACAACCAATTTTGTTCAAATCGTCTCCTTTTGGCAAAATAAGCATAATAAGGCCTTAAACGGCAAATCGTCAATTTGGCTCTAATAGAAGCGGCACTTTTTGGCCAAATCTTATGATTTGGCGATATCTCGCAAACGCTACAACCAATTTTGTTCAAATCGTCTCCTTTTGGCAAAATAAGCATAATAAGGCCTTAAACGGCAAATCGTCAATTTGGCTCTAATAGTAGCGGCACTTTTTGGCCAAATCTTATGATTTGGTGATATCTCGCAAACGCTATAACCAATTTTGTTCAAATCGTCTCCTTTTGGCAAAATAAGCATAATAAGGCCTTAAACGGCAAATCGTCAATTTGGCTCTAATAGAAGCGGCACTTTTTGACCAAATCGTGTAAATCGTACGATTTCGTGCTATTTCCGTCATTCTTAACAATACTGAGCTTAAAAATAGTCAAATCCGTGAAATCGGCGAGTTTCGTCGGAAATTGCCCGAAAACCACGATTTGGCGTTATTTCGCCAACGCTTCAACCAATTTTGTTCAAATCGTCTCCTTTTGGCAAAATAAGCATAATGAGGCCTTAAACGGCAAATCGTCAATTTGGCTCTAATAGAAGCGGCACTTTTTGGCCAAATCGTACAAATTGGCGATATCTCGCAAACGCTACAACCAATTTTGTTCAAATCGTCTCCTTTTGGCAAAATAAGCATAATAAGGCCTTAAACGGCAAATCGTCAATTTGGCTCTAATAGAAGCGGCACTTTTTGGCCAAATCGTACAATTTGGCGTTATCTCGCAAACGCTACAAGCAATTTTGTTCAAATCGTCTCCTTTTGGCAAAATAAGCATAATAAGGCCTTAAACGGAAAATCGTCAATTTGGCTCTAATAGAAGCGGCACTTTTTGGCCAAATCTTATGATTTGGCGTTATCTCGCAAACGCTACAACCAATTTTGTTCAAATCGTCTCCTTTTGGCAAAATAAGCATAATAAGGCCTTAAACGGCAAATCGTCAATTTGGCTCTAATAGAAGCGGCACTTTTTGGCCAAATCTTATGATTTGGCGATATCTCGCAAACGCTACAACCAATTTTGTTCAAATCGTCTCCTTTTGGCAAAATAAGCATAATAAGGCCTTAAACGGCAAATCGTCAATTTGGCTCTAATAGAAGCGGCACTTTTTGGCCAAATCTTATGATTTGGCGATATCTCGCAAACGCTACAAGCAATTTTGTTCAAATCGTCTCCTTTTGGCAAAATAAGCATAATAAGGCCTTAAACGGCAAATCGTCAATTTGGCTCTAATAGAAGCGGCACTTTTTGGCCAAATCTTATGATTTGGCGATATCTCGCAAACGCTACAACCAATTTTGTTCAAATCGTCTCCTTTTGGCAAAATAAGCATAATAAGGCCTTAAACGGCAAATCGTCAATTTGGCTCTAATAGTAGCGGCACTTTTTGGCCAAATCTTATGATTTGGTGATATCTCGCAAACGCTATAACCAATTTTGTTCAAATCGTCTCCTTTTGGCAAAATAAGCATAATAAGGCCCTAAACGGCAAATCGTCAATTTGGCTCTAATAGAAGCGGCACTTTTTGACCAAATCGTGTAAATCGTACGATTTCGTGCTATTTCCGTCATTCTTAACAATACGGAGCTTAAAAATAGTCAAATCCGTGAAATCGGCGAGTTTCGTCGGAAATTGCCCGAAAACCACGATTTGGCGTTATTTCGCCAACGCTTCAACCAATTTTGTTCAAATCGTCTCCTTTTGGCAAAATAAGCATAATGAGGCCTTAAACGGCAAATCGTCAATTTGGCTCTAATAGAAGCGGCACTTTTTGGCCAAATCGTACAAATTGGCGATATCTCGCAAACGCTACAACCAATTTTGTTCAAATCGTCTCCTTTTGGCAAAATAAGCATAATAAGGCCTTAAACGGCAAATCGTCAATTTGGCTCTACTAGAAGCGGCACTTTTTGGCCAAATCGTACAATTTGGCGATATCTCGCAAACGCTACAACCAATTTTGTTCAAATCGTCTCCTTTTGGCAAAATAAGCATAATAAGGCCTTAAACGGCAAATCGTCAATTTGGCTCTAATAGAAGCGGCACTTTTTGGCCAAATTGTACAATTTGGCGATATCTCGCAAACGCTACAACCAATTTTGTTCAAATCGTCTCCTTTTGGCAAAATAAGCATAATAAGGCCTTAAACGGAAAATCGTCAATTTGGCTCTAATAGAAGCGGCACTTTTTGGCCAAATCTTATGATTTGGCGATATCTCGCAAACGCTACAACCAATTTTGTTCAAATCGTCTCCTTTTGGCAAAATAAGCATAATAAGGCCTTAAACGGCAAATCGTCAATTTGGCTCTAATAGTAGCGGCACTTTTTGGCCAAATCTTATGATTTGGTGATATCTCGCAAACGCTATAACCAATTTTGTTCAAATCGTCTCCTTTTGGCAAAATAAGCATAATAAGGCCCTAAACGGCAAATCGTCAATTTGGCTCTAATAGAAGCGGCACTTTTTGACCAAATCGTGTAAATCGTACGATTTCGTGCTATTTCCGTCATTCTTAACAATACGGAGCTTAAAAATAGTCAAATCCGTGAAATCGGCGAGTTTCGTCGGAAATTGCCCGAAAACCACGATTTGGCGTTATTTCGCCAACGCTTCAACCAATTTTGTTCAAATCGTCTCCTTTTGGCAAAATAAGCATAATGAGGCCTTAAACGGCAAATCGTCAATTTGGCTCTAATAGAAGCGGCACTTTTTGGCCAAATCGTACAAATTGGCGATATCTCGCAAACGCTACAACCAATTTTGTTCAAATCGTCTCCTTTTGGCAAAATAAGCATAATAAGGCCTTAAACGGCAAATCGTCAATTTGGCTCTACTAGAAGCGGCACTTTTTGGCCAAATCGTACAATTTGGCGATATCTCGCAAACGCTACAACCAATTTTGTTCAAATCGTCTCCTTTTGGCAAAATAAGCATAATAAGGCCTTAAACGGCAAATCGTCAATTTGGCTCTAATAGAAGCGGCACTTTTTGGCCAAATTGTACAATTTGGCGATATCTCGCAAACGCTACAACCAATTTTGTTCAAATCGTCTCCTTTTGGCAAAATAAGCATAATAAGGCCTTAAACGGAAAATCGTCAATTTGGCTCTAATAGAAGCGGCACTTTTTGGCAAATCTTATGATTTGGCGTTATCTCGCAAACGCTACAACCAATTTTGTTCAAATCGTCTCTTTTTGGCAAAATAAGCATAATAAGGCCTTAAACGGCAAATCGTCAATTTGGCTCTAATAGAAGCGGCACTTTTTGGCCAAATCTTATGATTTGGCGATATCTCGCAAACGCTACAACCAATTTTGTTCAAATCGTCTCCTTTTGGCAAAATAAGCATAATAAGGCCTTAAACGGCAAATCGTCAATTTGGCTCTAATAGAAGCGGCACTTTTTGGCCAAATCGTACAAATTAGCGATATCTCGCAAACGCTACAACCAATTTTGTTCAAATCGTCTCCTTTTGGCAAAATAAGCATAATAAGGCCTTAAACGGCAAATCGTCAATTTGGCTCTAATAGAAGCGGCACTTTTTGGCCAAATCTTATGATTTGGCGATATCTCGCAAACGCTACAACCAATTTTGTTCAAATCGTCTCCTTTTGGCAAAATAAGCATAATAAGGCCTTAAACGGCAAATCGTCAATTTGGCTCTAATAGAAGTGGCACTTTTTGGCCAAATCTTATGATTTGGCGATATCTCGCAAACGCTACAAGCAATTTTGTTCAAATCGTCTCCTTTTGGCAAAATAAGCATAATAAGGCCTTAAACGGCAAATCGTCAATTTGGCTCTAATAGAAGGGGCACTTTTTGGCCAAATCTTATGATTTGGCGATATCTCGCAAACGCTACAACCAATTTTGTTCAAATCGTCTCCTTTGGGCAAAAGAAGCATAATAAGGCCTTAAACGGCAAATCGTCAATTTGGCTCTAATAGAAGCGGCACTTTTTGGCCAAATCTTATGATTTGGCGATATCTCGCAAACGCTACAACCAATTTTGTTCAAATCGTCTCCTTTGGGCAAAAGAAGCATAATAAGGCCTTAAACGGCAAATCGTCAATTTGGCTCTAATAGAAGCGGCACTTTTTGGCCAAATCTTATGATTTGGCGATATCTCGCAAACGCTACAAGCAATTTTGTTCAAATCGTCTCCTTTTGGCAAAATAAGCATAATAAGGCCTTAAACGGCAAATCGTCAATTTGGCTCTAATAGAAGCGGCACTTTTTGGCCAAATCTTATGATTTGGCGATATCTCGCAAACGCTACAACCAATTTTGTTCAAATCGTCTCCTTTTGGCAAAATAAGCATAATAAGGCCTTAAACGGCAAATCGTCAATTTGGCTCTAATAGAAGCGGCACTTTTTGGCCAAATCTTATGAATTGGCGATATCTCGCAAACGCTACAACCAATTTTGTTCAAATCGTCTCCTTTGGGCAAAAGAAGCATAATAAGGCCTTAAACGGCAAATCGTCAATTTGGCTCTAATAGAAATGGCACTTTTTGGCCAAATCTTATGATTTGGCGATATCTCGCAAACGCTACAAGCAATTTTGTTCAAATCGTCTCCTTTTGGCAAAATAAGCATAATAAGGCCTTAAACATCAAATCGTCAATTTGGCTCTAATAGAAGCGGCACTTTTTGGCCAAATCTTATGATTTGGCGATATCTCGCAAACGCTACAACCAATTTTGTTCAAATCGTCTCCTTTGGGCAAAAGAAGCATAATAAGGCCTTAAACGGCAAATCGTCAATTTGGCTCTAATAGAAGCGGCACTTTTTGGCCAAATCTTATGATTTGGCGATATCTCGCAAACGCTACAAGCAATTTTGTTCAAATCGTCTCCTTTTGGCAAAATAAGCATAATAAGGCCTTAAACGGCAAATCGTCAATTTGGCTCTAATAGAAGCGGCACTTTTTGGCCAAATCTTATGATTTGGCGATATCTCGCAAACGCTACAACCAATTTTGTTCAAATCGTCTCCTTTTGGCAAAATAAGCATAATAAGGCCTTAAACGGCAAATCGTCAATTTGGCTCTAATAGAAGCGGCACTTTTTGGCCAAATCGTACAAATTGGCGATATCTCGCAAACGCTACAACCAATTTTGTTCAAATCGTCTCCTTTTGGCAAAATAAGCATAATAAGGCCTTAAACGGCAAATCGTCAATTTGGCTCTAATAGAAGCGGCACTTTTTGGCCAAATCTTATGATTTGGCGATATCTCGCAAACGCTACAAGCAATTTTGTTCAAATCGTCTCCTTTTGGCAAAATAAGCATAATAAGGCCTTAAACGGCAAATCGTCAATTTGGCTCTAATAGAAGCGGCACTTTTTGGCCAAATCGTACCATTTGGCGATATCTCGCAAACGCTACAACCAATTTTGTTCAAATCGTCTCCTTTTGGCAAAATAAGCATAATAAGGCCTTAAACGGCAAATCGTCAATTTGGCTCTAATAGAAGCGGCACTTTTTGGCCAAATCTTATGATTTGGCGATATCTCGCAAACGCTACAACCAATTTTGTTCAAATCGTCTCCTTTTGGCAAAATAAGCATAATAAGGCCTTAAACGGCAAATCGTCAATTTGGCTCTAATAGTAGCGGCACTTTTTGGCCAAATCTTATGATTTGGTGATATCTCGCAAACGCTATAACCAATTTTGTTCAAATCGTCTCCTTTTGGCAAAATAAGCATAATAAGGCCTTAAACGGCAAATCGTCAATTTGGCTCTAATAGAAGCGGCACTTTTTGACCAAATCGTGTAAATCGTACGATTTCGTGCTATTTCCGTCATTCTTAACAATACTGAGCTTAAAAATAGTCAAATCCGTGAAATCGGCGAGTTTCGTCGGAAATTGCCCGAAAACCACGATTTGGCGTTATTTCGCCAACGCTTCAACCAATTTTGTTCAAATCGTCTCCTTTTGGCAAAATAAGCATAATGAGGCCTTAAACGGCAAATCGTCAATTTGGCTCTAATAGAAGCGGCACTTTTTGGCCAAATCGTACAAATTGGCGATATCTCGCAAACGCTACAACCAATTTTGTTCAAATCGTCTCCTTTTGGCAAAATAAGCATAATAAGGCCTTAAACGGCAAATCGTCAATTTGGCTCTAATAGAAGCGGCACTTTTTGGCCAAATCGTACAATTTGGCGTTATCTCGCAAACGCTACAAGCAATTTTGTTCAAATCGTCTCCTTTTGGCAAAATAAGCATAATAAGGCCTTAAACGGAAAATCGTCAATTTGGCTCTAATAGAAGCGGCACTTTTTGGCCAAATCTTATGATTTGGCGTTATCTCGCAAACGCTACAACCAATTTTGTTCAAATCGTCTCCTTTTGGCAAAATAAGCATAATAAGGCCTTAAACGGCAAATCGTCAATTTGGCTCTAATAGAAGCGGCACTTTTTGGCCAAATCTTATGATTTGGCGATATCTCGCAAACGCTACAACCAATTTTGTTCAAATCGTCTCCTTTTGGCAAAATAAGCATAATAAGGCCTTAAACGGCAAATCGTCAATTTGGCTCTAATAGTAGCGGCACTTTTTGGCCAAATCTTATGATTTGGTGATATCTCGCAAACGCTATAACCAATTTTGTTCAAATCGTCTCCTTTTGGCAAAATAAGCATAATAAGGCCTTAAACGGCAAATCGTCAATTTGGCTCTAATAGAAGCGGCACTTTTTGACCAAATCGTGTAAATCGTACGATTTCGTGCTATTTCCGTCATTCTTAACAATACTGAGCTTAAAAATAGTCAAATCCGTGAAATCGGCGAGTTTCGTCGGAAATTGCCCGAAAACCACGATTTGGCGTTATTTCGCCAACGCTACAACCAATTTTGTTCAAATCGTCTCCTTTTGGCAAAATAAGCATAATAAGGCCTTAAACGGCAAATCGTCAATTTGGCTCTAATAGAAGCGGCACTTTTTGGGCAAATCCTATGATTTGGCGATATCTCGCAAACGCTATAACCAATTTTGTTCAAATCGTCTCCTTTTGGCAAAATAAGCATAATAAGGCCTTAAACGGCAAATCGTCAATTTGGCTCTACTAGAAGCGGCACTTTTTGGCCAAATCGTACAATTTGGCGATATCTCGCAAACGCTACAACCAATTTTGTTCAAATCGTCTCCTTTTGGCAAAATAAGCATAATAAGGCCTTAAACGGCAAATCGTCAATTTGGCTCTAATAGAAGCGGCACTTTTTGGCCAAATCGTACAAATTGGCGATATCTCGCAAACGCTACAACCAATTTTGTTCAAATCGTCTCCTTTTGGCAAAATAAGCATAATAAGGCCTTAAACGGCAAATCGTCAATTTGGCTCTAATAGAAGCGGCACTTTTTGGCCAAATCTTATGATTTGGCGATATCTCGCAAACGCTACAAGCAATTTTGTTCAAATCGTCTCCTTTTGGCAAAATAAGCATAATAAGGCCTTAAACGGCAAATCGTCAATTTGGCTCTAATAGAAGCGGCACTTTTTGGCCAAATCGTACCATTTGGCGATATCTCGCAAACGCTACAACCAATTTTGTTCAAATCGTCTCCTTTTGGCAAAATAAGCATAATAAGGCCTTAAACGGCAAATCGTCAATTTGGCTCTAATAGTAGCGGCACTTTTTGGCCAAATCTTATGATTTGGTGATATCTCGCAAACGCTACAACCAATTTTGTTCAAATCGTCTCCTTTTGGCAAAATAAGCATAATAAGGCCTTAAACGGCAAATCGTCAATTTGGCTCTAATAGTAGCGGCACTTTTTGGCCAAATCGTACCATTTGGCGATATCTCGCAAACGCTACAACCAATTTTGTTCAAATCGTCTCCTTTTGGCAAAATAAGCATAATAAGGCCTTAAACGGCAAATCGTCAATTTGGCTCTAATAGTAGCGGCACTTTTTGGCCAAATCTTATGATTTGGCGATATCTCGCAAACGCTACAACCAATTTTGTTCAAATCGTCTCCTTTTGGCAAAATAAGCATAATAAGGCCTTAAACGGCAAATCGTCAATTTGGCTCTAATAGTAGCGGCACTTTTTGGCCAAATCTTATGATTTGGTGATATCTCGCAAACGCTATAACCAATTTTGTTCAAATCGTCTCCTTTTGGCAAAATAAGCATAATAAGGCCCTAAACGGCAAATCGTCAATTTGGCTCTAATAGAAGCGGCACTTTTTGACCAAATCGTGTAAATCGTACGATTTCGTGCTATTTCCGTCATTCTTAACAATACGGAGCTTAAAAATAGTCAAATCCGTGAAATCGGCGAGTTTCGTCGGAAATTGCCCGAAAACCACGATTTGGCGTTATTTCGCCAACGCTTCAACCAATTTTGTTCAAATCGTCTCCTTTTGGCAAAATAAGCATAATGAGGCCTTAAACGGCAAATCGTCAATTTGGCTCTAATAGAAGCGGCACTTTTTGGCCAAATCGTACAAATTGGCGATATCTCGCAAACGCTACAACCAATTTTGTTCAAATCGTCTCCTTTTGGCAAAATAAGCATAATAAGGCCTTAAACGGCAAATCGTCAATTTGGCTCTACTAGAAGCGGCACTTTTTGGCCAAATCGTACAATTTGGCGATATCTCGCAAACGCTACAACCAATTTTGTTCAAATCGTCTCCTTTTGGCAAAATAAGCATAATAAGGCCTTAAACGGCAAATCGTCAATTTGGCTCTAATAGAAGCGGCACTTTTTGGCCAAATTGTACAATTTGGCGATATCTCGCAAACGCTACAACCAATTTTGTTCAAATCGTCTCCTTTTGGCAAAATAAGCATAATAAGGCCTTAAACGGAAAATCGTCAATTTGGCTCTAATAGAAGCGGCACTTTTTGGCAAATCTTATGATTTGGCGTTATCTCGCAAACGCTACAACCAATTTTGTTCAAATCGTCTCTTTTTGGCAAAATAAGCATAATAAGGCCTTAAACGGCAAATCGTCAATTTGGCTCTAATAGAAGCGGCACTTTTTGGCCAAATCTTATGATTTGGCGATATCTCGCAAACGCTACAACCAATTTTGTTCAAATCGTCTCCTTTTGGCAAAATAAGCATAATAAGGCCTTAAACGGCAAATCGTCAATTTGGCTCTAATAGAAGCGGCACTTTTTGGCCAAATCTTATGATTTGGCGATATCTCGCAAACGCTACAACCAATTTTGTTCAAATCGTCTCCTTTTGGCAAAATAAGCATAATAAGGCCTTAAACGGCAAATCGTCAATTTGGCTCTAATAGAAGTGGCACTTTTTGGCCAAATCTTATGATTTGGCGATATCTCGCAAACGCTACAAGCAATTTTGTTCAAATCGTCTCCTTTTGGCAAAATAAGCATAATAAGGCCTTAAACGGCAAATCGTCAATTTGGCTCTAATAGAAGGGGCACTTTTTGGCCAAATCTTATGATTTGGCGATATCTCGCAAACGCTACAACCAATTTTGTTCAAATCGTCTCCTTTGGGCAAAAGAAGCATAATAAGGCCTTAAACGGCAAATCGTCAATTTGGCTCTAATAGAAGCGGCACTTTTTGGCCAAATCTTATGATTTGGCGATATCTCGCAAACGCTACAAGCAATTTTGTTCAAATCGTCTCCTTTTGGCAAAATAAGCATAATAAGGCCTTAAACGGCAAATCGTCAATTTGGCTCTAATAGAAGCGGCACTTTTTGGCCAAATCTTATGATTTGGCGATATCTCGCAAACGCTACAACCAATTTTGTTCAAATCGTCTCCTTTTGGCAAAATAAGCATAATAAGGCCTTAAACGGCAAATCGTCAATTTGGCTCTAATAG
This sequence comes from Euwallacea fornicatus, assembly GCF_040115645.1. NCBI lineage: Eukaryota > Metazoa > Arthropoda > Insecta > Coleoptera > Curculionidae > Euwallacea > Euwallacea fornicatus. The sequence goes on along the minus strand of NW_027096114.1, from coordinate 19,317 downwards.
AAGCGGCACTTTTTGGCCAAATCTTATGAATTGGCGATATCTCGCAAACGCTACAACCAATTTTGTTCAAATTGTCTCCTTTGGGCAAAATAAGCATAATAAGGCCTTAAACGGCAAATCGTCAATTTGGCTCTAATAGAAGCGGCACTTTTTGGCCAAATCGTACAATTTGGCGATATCTCGCAAACGCTACAACCAATTTTGTTCAAATCGTCTCCTTTTGGCAAAATAAGCATAATAAGGCCTTAAACGGCAAATCGTCAATTTGGCTCTAATAGAAGCGGCACTTTTTGACCAAATCGTGTAAATCGTACGATTTCGTGCTATTTCCGTCATTCTTAACAATACTGAGCTTAAAAATAGTCAAATCCGTGAAATCGGCGTGTTTCGTCGGAAATTGCCCGAAAACCACGATTTGGCGTTATTTCGCCAACACTTCAACCAATTTTGTTCAAATCGTCTCCTTTTGGCAAAATAAGCATAATAAGGCCTTAAACGGCAAATCGTCAATTTGGCTCTACTAGAAGCGGCACTTTTTGGCCAAATCGTACAATTTGGCGATATCTCGCAAACGCTACAACCAATTTTGTTCAAATCGTCTCCTTTTGGCAAAATAAGCATAATAAGGCCTTAAACGGCAAATCGTCAATTTGGCTCTAATAGAAGTGGCACTTTTTGGCCAAATCTTATGATTTGGCGATATCTCGCAAACGCTACAACCAATTTTGTTCAAATCGTCTCCTTTTGGCAAAATAAGCATAATAAGGCCTTAAACGGCAAATCGTCAATTTGGCTCTAATAGAAGCGGCACTTTTTGGCCAAATCTTATGATTTGGCGATATCTCGCAAACGCTACAACCAATTTTGTTCAAATCGTCTCCTTTTGGCAAAATAAGCATAATAAGGCCTTAAACGGCAAATCGTCAATTTGGCTCTAATAGAAGTGGCACTTTTTGGCCAAATCTTATGATTTGGCGATATCTCGCAAACGCTACAAGCAATTTTGTTCAAATCGTCTCCTTTTGGCAAAATAAGCATAATAAGGCCTTAAACGGCAAATCGTCAATTTGGCTCTAATAGAAGCGGCACTTTTTGGCCAAATCTTATGATTTGGCGATATCTCGCAAACGCTACAACCAATTTTGTTCAAATCGTCTCCTTTTGGCAAAATAAGCATAATAAGGCCTTAAACGGCAAATCGTCAATTTGGCTCTAATAGAAGTGGCACTTTTTGGCCAAATCTTATGATTTGGCGATATTTCGCAAACGCTACAACCAGTTTTGTTCAAATCGTCTCCTTTTGGCAAAATAAGCATAATAAGGCCTTAAACGGCATATCGTCAATTTGGCTCTAATAGAAGCGGCACTTTTTGGGCAAATCCTATGATTTGGCGATATCTCGCAAACGCTATAACCAATTTTGTTCAAATCGTCTCCTTTTGGCAAAATAAGCATAATAAGGCCTTAAAAGGCAAATCGTCAATTTGGCTCTAATAGAAGCGGCACTTTTTGGCCAAATCGTACAATTTGGCGATATCTTGCAAACGCTACAACCAATTTTGTTGAAATCGTCTCCTTTTGGCAAAATAAGCATAATAAGGCCTTAAACGGCAAATCGTCAATTTGGCTCTAATAGAAGCGGCACTTTTTGGGCAAATCCTATGATTTGGCGATATCTCGCAAACGCTATAACCAATTTTGTTCAAATCGTCTCCTTTTGGCAAAATAAGCATAATAAGGCCTTAAACGGCAAATCGTCAATTTGGCTCTACTAGAAGCGGCACTTTTTGGCCAAATCGTACAATTTGGCGATATCTCGCAAACGCTACAACCAATTTTGTTCAAATCGTCTCCTTTTGGCAAAATAAGCATAATAAGGCCTTAAACGGCAAATCGTCAATTTGGCTCTAATAGAAGTGGCACTTTTTGGCCAAATCTTATGATTTGGCGATATCTCGCAAACGCTACAACCAATTTTGTTCAAATCGTCTCCTTTTGGCAAAATAAGCATAATAAGGCCTTAAACGGCAAATCGTCAATTTGGCTCTAATAGAAGCGGCACTTTTTGGCCAAATCTTATGATTTGGCGATATCTCGCAAACGCTACAACCAATTTTGTTCAAATCGTCTCCTTTTGGCAAAATAAGCATAATAAGGCCTTAAACGGCAAATCGTCAATTTGGCTCTAATAGAAGCGGCACTTTTTGGCCAAATCTTATGATTTGGCGATATCTCGCAAACGCTACAACCAATTTTGTTCAAATCGTCTCCTTTTGGCAAAATAAGCATAATAAGGCCTTAAACGGCAAATCGTCAATTTGGCTCTAATAGAAGCGGCACTTTTTGGCCAAATTGTATAATTTGGCGATATCTCGCAAACGCTACAACCAATTTTGTTCAAATCGTCTCCTTTTGGCAAAATAAGCATAATAAGGCCTTAAACGGCAAATCGTCAATTTGGCTCTAATAGAAGCGGCACTTTTTGGCCAAATCTTATGATTTGGCGATATCTCGCAAACGCTACAACCAATTTTGTTCAAATCGTCTCCTTTTGGCAAAATAAGCATAATAAGGCCTTAAACGGCAAATCGTCAATTTGGCTCTAATAGAAGCGGCACTTTTTGGCCAAATCTTATGATTTGGCGATATCTCGCAAACGCTACAACCAATTTTGTTCAAATCGTCTCCTTTTGGCAAAATAAGCATAATAAGGCCTTAAACGGCAAATCGTCAATTTGGCTCTAATAGAAGCGGCACTTTTTGACCAAATCGTGTAAATCGTACGATTTCGTGCTATTTCCGTCATTCTTAACAATACTGAGCTTAAAAATAGTCAAATCCGTGAAATCGGCGAGTTTCGTCGGAAATTGCCCGAAAACCACGATTTGGCGTTATTTCGCCAACACTTCAACCAATTTTGTTCAAATCGTCTCCTTTTGGCAAAATAAGCATAATAAGGCCTTAAACGGCAAATCGTCAATTTGGCTCTAATAGAAGCGGCACTTTTTGGCCAAATTGTACAATTTGGCGATATCTCGCAAACGCTACAACCAATTTTGTTCAAATCGTCTCCTTTTGGCAAAATAAGCATAATAAGGCCTTAAACGGCAAATCGTCAATTTGGCTCTAATAGAAGCGGCACTTTTTGGGCAAATCCTATGATTTGGCGATATCTCGCAAACGCTATAACCAATTTTGTTCAAATCGTCTCCTTTTGGCAAAATAAGCATAATAAGGCCTTAAACGGCAAATCGTCAATTTGGCTCTAATAGAAGCGGCACTTTTTGGCCAAATCTTATGATTTGGCGATATCTCGCAAACGCTACAACCAATTTTGTTCAAATCGTCTCCTTTTGGCAAAATAAGCATAATAAGGCCTTAAACGGCAAATCGTCAATTTGGCTCTAATAGAAGCGGCACTTTTTGGCCAAATCTTATGATTTGGCGATATCTCGCAAACGCTACAACCAATTTTGTTCAAATCGTCTCCTTTTGGCAAAATAAGCATAATAAGGCCTTAAACGGCAAATCATCAATTTGGCTCTAATAGAAGCGGCACTTTTTGGCCAAATCGTACAATTTGGCGATATCTCGCAAACGCTACAAGCAATTTTGTTCAAATCGTCTCGTTTTGGCAAAATAAGCATAATAAGGCCTTAAACGGCAAATCGTCAATTTGGCTCTAATAGAAGCGGCACTTTTTGGCCAAATCGTACAATTTGGCGATATCTCGCAAACGCTACAAGCAATTTTGTTCAAATCGTCTCCTTTTGGCAAAATAAGCATAATAAGGCCTTAAACGGCAAATCGTCAATTTGGCTCTAATAGAAGCGGCACTTTTTGGGCAAATCTTATGATTTGGCGATATCTCGCAAACGCTACAACCACTTTTGTTCAAATCGTCTCCTTTTGGCAAAATAAGCATAATAAGGCCTTAAACGGCAAATCGTCAATTTGGCTCTAATAGAAGCGGCACTTTTTGGCCAAATCTTATGATTTGGCGATATCTCGCAAACGCTACAACCAATTTTGTTCAAATCGTCTCCTTTTGGCAAAATAAGCATAATAAGGCCTTAAACGGCAAATCGTCAATTTGGCTCTAATAGAAGCGGCACTTTTTGGCCAAATCGTACAAATTGGCGATATCTCGCAAACGCTACAACCAATTTTGTTCAAATCGTCTCCTTTTGGTAAAATAAGCATAATAAGGCCTTAAACGGCAAATTGTCAATTTGGCTCTAATACAAGCGGCACTTTTTTGCCAAATCGTACAATTTGGCGATATCTCGCAAACGCTACAACCAATTTTGTTCAAATCGTCTCCTTTTGGCAAAATAAGCATAATAAGGCCTTAAACGGCAAATCGTCAATTTGGCTCTAATAGAAGCGGCACTTTTTGGCCAAATCGTACAATTTGGCGATATCTCGCAAACGCTACAACCAATTTTGTTCAAATCGTCTCCTTTTGGCAAAATAAGCATAATAAGGCCTTAAACGGCAAATCGTCAATTTGGCTCTAATAGAAGCGGCACTTTTTGGCCAAATCGTACAATTTGGCGATATCTCGCAAACGCTACAACCAATTTTGTTCAAATCGTCTCCTTTTGGCAAAATAAGCATAATAAGGCCTTAAACGGCAAATCGTCAATTTGGCTCTAATAGAAGCGGCACTTTTTGGGCAAATCTTATGATTTGGCGATATCTCGCAAACGCTATAACCAATTTTGTTCAAATCGTCTCCTTTTGGCAAAATAAGCATAATAAGGCCTTAAACGGCAAATCGTCAATTTGGCTCTAATAGAAGCGGCAATTTTTGGCCAAATCGTACAATTTGGCGATATCTCGCAAACGCTACAAGCAATTTTGTTCAAATCGTCTCCTTTTGGCAAAATAAGCATAATAAGGCCTTAAACGGCAAATCGTCAATTTGGCTCTAATAGAAGCGGCACTTTTTGGCCAAATCTTATGATTTGGCGATATCTCACAAACGCTACAACCAATTTTGTTCAAATCGTCTCCTTTTGGCAAAATAAGCATAATAAGGCCTTAAACGGCAAATCGTCAATTTGGCTCTAATAGAAGCGGCACTTTTTGACCAAATCGTGTAAATCGTACGATTTCGTGCTATTTCCGTCATTCTTAACAATACTGAGCTTAAAAATAGTCAAATCCGTGAAATCGGCGAGTTTCGTCGGAAATTGCCCGAAAACCACGATTTGGCGTTATTTCGCCAACGCTTCAACCAATTTTGTTCAAATCGTCTCCTTTTGGCAAAATAAGCACAATGAGGCCTTAAACGGCAAATCGTCAATTTGGCTCTAATAGAAGCGGCACTTTTTGGCCAAATCGTACAAATTGGCGATATCTCGCAAACGCTACAACCAATTTTGTTCAAATCGTCTCCTTTTGGCAAAATAAGCATAATAAGGCCTTAAACGGCAAATCGTCAATTTGGCTCTAATAGAAGCGGCACTTTTTGGCCAAATCGTACAATTTGGCGTTATCTCGCAAACGCTACAAGCAATTTTGTTCAAATCGTCTCCTTTTGGCAAAATAAGCATAATAAGGCCTTAAACGGCAAATCGTCAATTTGGCTCTAATAGAAGCGGCACTTTTTGGCCAAATCTTATGATTTGGCGATATCTCGCAAACGCTACAACCAATTTTGTTCAAATCGTCTCCTTTTGGCAAAATAAGCATAATAAGGCCTTAAACGGCAAATCGTCAATTTGGCTCTAATAGAAATGGCACTTTTTGGCCAAATCTTATGATTTGGCGATATCTCGCAAACGCTACAACCAATTTTGTTCAAATCGTCTCCTTTGGGCAAAAGAAGCATAATAAGGCCTTAAACGGCAAATCGTCAATTTGGCTCTAATAGAAGCGGCACTTTTTGGCCAAATCTTATGATTTGGCGATATCTCGCAAACGCTACAAGCAATTTTGTTCAAATCGTCTCCTTTTGGCAAAATAAGCATAATAAGGCCTTAAACATCAAATCGTCAATTTGGCTCTAATAGAAGCGGCACTTTTTGGCCAAATCTTATGATTTGGCGATATCTCGCAAACGCTACAACCAATTTTGTTCAAATCGTCTCCTTTGGGCAAAAGAAGCATAATAAGGCCTTAAACGGCAAATCGTCAATTTGGCTCTAATAGAAATGGCACTTTTTGGCCAAATCTTATGATTTGGCGATATCTCGCAAACGCTACAAGCAATTTTGTTCAAATCGTCTCCTTTTGGCAAAATAAGCATAATAAGGCCTTAAACATCAAATCGTCAATTTGGCTCTAATAGAAGCGGCACTTTTTGGCCAAATCTTATGATTTGGCGATATCTCGCAAACGCTACAACCAATTTTGTTCAAATCGTCTCCTTTGGGCAAAAGAAGCATAATAAGGCCTTAAACGGCAAATCGTCAATTTGGCTCTAATAGAAGCGGCACTTTTTGGCCAAATCTTATGATTTGGCGATATCTCGCAAACGCTACAAGCAATTTTGTTCAAATCGTCTCCTTTTGGCAAAATAAGCATAATAAGGCCTTAAACGGCAAATCGTCAATTTGGCTCTAATAGAAGCGGCACTTTTTGGCCAAATCTTATGATTTGGCGATATCTCGCAAACGCTACAACCAATTTTGTTCAAATCGTCTCCTTTTGGCAAAATAAGCATAATAAGGCCTTAAACGGCAAATCGTCAATTTGGCTCTAATAGAAGCGGCACTTTTTGGCCAAATCGTACAAATTGGCGATATCTCGCAAACGCTACAACCAATTTTGTTCAAATCGTCTCCTTTTGGCAAAATAAGCATAATAAGGCCTTAAACGGCAAATCGTCAATTTGGCTCTAATAGAAGCGGCACTTTTTGGCCAAATCTTATGATTTGGCGATATCTCGCAAACGCTACAAGCAATTTTGTTCAAATCGTCTCCTTTTGGCAAAATAAGCATAATAAGGCCTTAAACGGCAAATCGTCAATTTGGCTCTAATAGAAGCGGCACTTTTTGACCAAATCGTACCATTTGGCGATATCTCGCAAACGCTACAACCAATTTTGTTCAAATCGTCTCCTTTTGGCAAAATAAGCATAATAAGGCCTTAAACGGCAAATCGTCAATTTGGCTCTAATAGAAGCGGCACTTTTTGGCCAAATCTTATGATTTGGCGATATCTCGCAAACGCTTCAACCAATTTTGTTCAAATCGTCTCCTTTTGGCAAAATAAGCATAATAAGGCCTTAAACGGCAAATCGTCAATTTGGCTCTAATAGTAGCGGCACTTTTTGGCCAAATCTTATGATTTGGTGATATCTCGCAAACGCTATAACCAATTTTGTTCAAATCGTCTCCTTTTGGCAAAATAAGCATAATAAGGCCTTAAACGGCAAATCGTCAATTTGGCTCTAATAGAAGCGGCACTTTTTGACCAAATCGTGTAAATCGTACGATTTCGTGCTATTTCCGTCATTCTTAACAATACTGAGCTTAAAAATAGTCAAATCCGTGAAATCGGCGAGTTTCGTCGGAAATTGCCCGAAAACCACGATTTGGCGTTATTTCGCCAACGCTTCAACCAATTTTGTTCAAATCGTCTCCTTTTGGCAAAATAAGCATAATGAGGCCTTAAACGGCAAATCGTCAATTTGGCTCTAATAGAAGCGGCACTTTTTGGGCAAATCTTATGATTTGGCGATATCTCGCAAACGCTACAACCAATTTTGTTCAAATCGTCTCCTTTTGGCAAAATAAGCATAATAAGGCCTTAAACGGCAAATCGTCAATTTGGCTCTAATAGAAGCGGCACTTTTTGGCCAAATTGTACAATTTGGCGATATCTCGCAAACGCTACAACCAATTTTGTTCAAATCGTCTCCTTTTGGCAAAATAAGCATAATAAGGCCTTAAACGGCAAATCGTCAATTTGGCTCTAATAGAAGCGGCACTTTTTGGCCAAATCGTACAATTTGGCGATATCTCGCAAACGCTACAAGCAATTTTGTTCAAATCGTCTCCTTTTGGCAAAATAAGCATAATAAGGCCTTAAACGGCAAATCGTCAATTTGGCTCTAATAGAAGCGGCACTTTTTTGCCAAATCGTACAATTTGGCGATATCTCGCAAACGCTACAACCAATTTTGTTCAAATCGTCTCCTTTTGGCAAAATAAGCATAATAAGGCCTTAAACGGCAAATCGTCAATTTGGCTCTAATAGAAGCGGCACTTTTTGGCCAAATCTTATGATTTGGCGATATCTCGCAAACGCTACAACCAATTTTGTTCAAATCGTCTCCTTTTGGCAAAATAAGCATAATAAGGCCTTAAACGGCAAATCGTCAATTTGGCTCTAATAGAAGCGGCACTTTTTGGGCAAATCTTATGATTTGGCGATATCTCGCAAACGCTACAACCAATTTTGTTCAAATCGTCTCCTTTTGGCAAAATAAGCATAATAAGGCCTTAAACGGCAAATCGTCAATTTGGCTCTAATAGAAGCGGCACTTTTTGGCCAAATCTTATGAATTGGCGATATCTCGCAAACGCTACAACCAATTTTGTTCAAATTGTCTCCTTTGGGCAAAATAAGCATAATAAGGCCTTAAACGGCAAATCGTCAATTTGGCTCTAATAGAAGCGGCACTTTTTGGCCAAATCGTACAATTTGGCGATATCTCGCAAACGCTACAACCAATTTTGTTCAAATCGTCTCCTTTTGGCAAAATAAGCATAATAAGGCCTTAAACGGCAAATCGTCAATTTGGCTCTAATAGAAGCGGCACTTTTTGACCAAATCGTGTAAATCGTACGATTTCGTGCTATTTCCGTCATTCTTAACAATACTGAGCTTAAAAATAGTCAAATCCGTGAAATCGGCGTGTTTCGTCGGAAATTGCCCGAAAACCACGATTTGGCGTTATTTCGCCAACACTTCAACCAATTTTGTTCAAATCGTCTCCTTTTGGCAAAATAAGCATAATAAGGCCTTAAACGGCAAATCGTCAATTTGGCTCTACTAGAAGCGGCACTTTTTGGCCAAATCGTACAATTTGGCGATATCTCGCAAACGCTACAACCAATTTTGTTCAAATCGTCTCCTTTTGGCAAAATAAGCATAATAAGGCCTTAAACGGCAAATCGTCAATTTGGCTCTAATAGAAGTGGCACTTTTTGGCCAAATCTTATGATTTGGCGATATCTCGCAAACGCTACAACCAATTTTGTTCAAATCGTCTCCTTTTGGCAAAATAAGCATAATAAGGCCTTAAACGGCAAATCGTCAATTTGGCTCTAATAGAAGTGGCACTTTTTGGCCAAATCTTATGATTTGGCGATATCTCGCAAACGCTACAACCAATTTTGTTCAAATCGTCTCCTTTTGGCAAAATAAGCATAATAAGGCCTTAAACGGCAAATCGTCAATTTGGCTCTAATAGAAGCGGCACTTTTTGGCCAAATCTTATGATTTGGCGATATCTCGCAAACGCTACAACCAATTTTGTTCAAATCGTCTCCTTTTGGCAAAATAAGCATAATAAGGCCTTAAACGGCAAATCGTCAATTTGGCTCTAATAGAAGTGGCACTTTTTGGCCAAATCTTATGATTTGGCGATATCTCGCAAACGCTACAAGCAATTTTGTTCAAATCGTCTCCTTTTGGCAAAATAAGCATAATAAGGCCTTAAACGGCAAATCGTCAATTTGGCTCTAATAGAAGCGGCACTTTTTGGCCAAATCTTATGATTTGGCGATATCTCGCAAACGCTACAACCAATTTTGTTCAAATCGTCTCCTTTTGGCAAAATAAGCATAATAAGGCCTTAAACGGCAAATCGTCAATTTGGCTCTAATAGAAGTGGCACTTTTTGGCCAAATCTTATGATTTGGCGATATTTCGCAAACGCTACAACCAGTTTTGTTCAAATCGTCTCCTTTTGGCAAAATAAGCATAATAAGGCCTTAAACGGCATATCGTCAATTTGGCTCTAATAGAAGCGGCACTTTTTGGGCAAATCCTATGATTTGGCGATATCTCGCAAACGCTATAACCAATTTTGTTCAAATCGTCTCCTTTTGGCAAAATAAGCATAATAAGGCCTTAAAAGGCAAATCGTCAATTTGGCTCTAATAGAAGCGGCACTTTTTGGCCAAATCGTACAATTTGGCGATATCTTGCAAACGCTACAACCAATTTTGTTGAAATCGTCTCCTTTTGGCAAAATAAGCATAATAAGGCCTTAAACGGCAAATCGTCAATTTGGCTCTAATAGAAGCGGCACTTTTTGGGCAAATCCTATGATTTGGCGATATCTCGCAAACGCTATAACCAATTTTGTTCAAATCGTCTCCTTTTGGCAAAATAAGCATAATAAGGCCTTAAACGGCAAATCGTCAATTTGGCTCTACTAGAAGCGGCACTTTTTGGCCAAATCGTACAATTTGGCGATATCTCGCAAACGCTACAACCAATTTTGTTCAAATCGTCTCCTTTTGGCAAAATAAGCATAATAAGGCCTTAAACGGCAAATCGTCAATTTGGCTCTAATAGAAGTGGCACTTTTTGGCCAAATCTTATGATTTGGCGATATCTCGCAAACGCTACAACCAATTTTGTTCAAATCGTCTCCTTTTGGCAAAATAAGCATAATAAGGCCTTAAACGGCAAATCGTCAATTTGGCTCTAATAGAAGCGGCACTTTTTGGCCAAATCTTATGATTTGGCGATATCTCGCAAACGCTACAACCAATTTTGTTCAAATCGTCTCCTTTTGGCAAAATAAGCATAATAAGGCCTTAAACGGCAAATCGTCAATTTGGCTCTAATAGAAGCGGCACTTTTTGGGCAAATCCTATGATTTGGCGATATCTCGCAAACGCTATAACCAATTTTGTTCAAATCGTCTCCTTTTGGCAAAATAAGCATAATAAGGCCTTAAACGGCAAATCGTCAATTTGGCTCTAATAGAAGCGGCACTTTTTGGCCAAATCGTACAATTTGGCGATATCTCGCAAACGCTACAACCAATTTTGTTCAAATCGTCTCCTTTTGGCAAAATAAGCATAATAAGGCCTTAAACGGCAAATCGTCAATTTGGCTCTAATAGAAGCGGCACTTTTTGGCCAAATCTTATGATTTGGCGATATCTCGCAAACGCTACAAGCAATTTTGTTCAAATCGTCTCCTTTTGGCAAAATAAGCATAATAAGGCCTTAAACGGCAAATCGTCAATTTGGCTCTAATAGAAACGGCACTTTTTGGCCAAATCTTATGATTTGGCGATATCTCGCAAACGCTACAAGCAATTTTGTTCAAATCGTCTCCTTTTGGCAAAATAAGCATAATAAGGCCTTAAACATCAAATCGTCAATTTGGCTCTAATAGAAGCGGCACTTTTTGGCCAAATCTTATGATTTGGCGATATCTCGCAAACGCTACAACCAATTTTGTTCAAATCGTCTCCTTTGGGCAAAAGAAGCATAATAAGGCCTTAAACGGCAAATCGTCAATTTGGCTCTAATAGAAGCGGCACTTTTTGGCCAAATCTTATGATTTGGCGATATCTCGCAAACGCTACAACCAATTTTGTTCAAATCGTCTCCTTTTGGCAAAATAAGCATAATAAGGCCTTAAACGGCAAATCGTCAATTTGGCTCTAATAGAAGCGGCACTTTTTGGGCAAATCCTATGATTTGGCGATATCTCGCAAACGCTATAACCAATTTTGTTCAAATCGTCTCCTTTTGGCAAAATAAGCATAATAAGGCCTTAAACGGCAAATCGTCAATTTGGCTCTAATAGAAGCGGCACTTTTTGGGCAAATCCTATGATTTGGCGATATCTCGCAAACGCTATAACCAATTTTGTTCAAATCGTCTCCTTTTGGCAAAATAAGCATAATAAGGCCTTAAACGGCAAATCGTCAATTTGGCTCTAATAGAAGCGGCACTTTTTGGCCAAATCTTATGATTTGGCGATATCTCGCAAACGCTACAACCAATTTTGTTCAAATCGTCTCCTTTTGGCAAAATAAGCATAATAAGGCCTTAAACGGCAAATCGTCAATTTGGCTCTAATAGAAGCGGCACTTTTTGGCCAAATCGTACAATTTGGCGATATCTCGCAAACGCTACAAGCAATTTTGTTCAAATCGTCTCCTTTTGGCAAAATAAGCATAATAAGGCCTTAAACGGCAAATCGTCAATTTGGCTCTAATAGAAGCGGCACTTTTTGGCCAAATCTTATGATTTGGCGATATCTCGCAAACGCTACAAGCAATTTTGTTCAAATCGTCTCCTTTTGGCAAAATAAGCATAATAAGGCCTTAAACGGCAAATCGTCAATTTGGCTCTAATAGAAACGGCACTTTTTGGCCAAATCTTATGATTTGGCGATATCTCGCAAACGCTACAAGCAATTTTGTTCAAATCGTCTCCTTTTGGCAAAATAAGCATAATAAGGCCTTAAACATCAAATCGTCAATTTGGCTCTAATAGAAGCGGCACTTTTTGGCCAAATCTTATGATTTGGCGATATCTCGCAAACGCTACAAGCAATTTTGTTCAAATCGTCTCCTTTTGGCAAAATAAGCAAAATAAGGCCTTAAACGGCAAATCGTCAATTTGGCTCTAATAGAAGCGGCACTTTTTGGCCAAATCTTATGATTTGGCGATATCTCGCAAACGCTACAACCAATTTTGTTCAAATCGTCTCCTTTTGGCAAAATAAGCATAATAAGGCCTTAAACGGCAAATCGTCAATTTGGCTCTAATAGAAGCGGCACTTTTTGGCCAAATCGTACAAATTGGCGATATCTCGCAAACGCTACAAGCAATTTTGTTCAAATCGTCTCCTTTTGGCAAAATAAGCATAATAAGGCCTTAAACATCAAATCGTCAATTTGGCTCTAATAGAAGCGGCACTTTTTGGCCAAATCTTATGATTTGGCGATATCTCGCAAACGCTACAAGCAATTTTGTTCAAATCGTCTCCTTTTGGCAAAATAAGCATAATAAGGCCTTAAACGGCAAATCGTCAATTTGGCTCTAATAGAAGCGGCACTTTTTGGCCAAATCGTACAATTTGGCGATATCTCGCAAACGCTACAACCAATTTTGTTCAAATCGTCTCCTTTTGGCAAAATAAGCATAATAAGGCCTTAAACGGCAAATCGTCAATTTGGCTCTACTAGAAGCGGCACTTTTTGGCCAAATCGTACAATTTGGCGAGTTACCATGCGGGATTCCACGACACAGGGAATAAATGCTGACTCTGAATTATTTTATTATAAATAGAATAGCGAGGCTGTATGCGGCGTTATTGTGGTCGAAGCCAGTACCTAGTAGTTACTTTAAGATATTTTTTGTAAGATTTGTGAAATAAATTGTTTTTAAAAACGTCTCCCGTGGTTGTGAAAATATAATTGGCGCAGTCGTAACGGATAAGTTTTCGGGCTTGTTTTCGAATCAATCGACAACGAACTAACCGCGAACTTCCGAACCAAGGAGAAAGAAAAAAAAGAAGAAAGAAAAAGAAGTTGGAGCAGCCCTGCAGACACCAGTACTTCTTGAGAGCCAGACAAGCATCGCTGACCCAAGAGTCTACCTGACAGTAATGTTCCTGAGAAGCACCGCTGTATTATTGTAAGTGCAATTGATAAGTTGATGTCTAGCGTGGATCAATTATTGGATCAATTAGAAACCCTTAATATTAAGGAACCTTTAACTGACTTCGACCCCGATATTCCTAAAAACCCCAAATCACACTCTCCTAATAATACTTTTCTTGTTAAAATGGCCGAATTCAAGGCAGAATATATAAAATGCATTCCAGAATTCGATGGTAATCCGAATGATTTAGGGAGGTATTTGGCAGTTTGTGATTCGGTTATTGACTCATTTTATCTGCCCCAACAACCTAACCACTTCCAAAACGTGTACTTGTTGAATTGTATTATCGGGAAGCTGACCGGAAATGCAAAATTGGTTTTGGGTACGCAAAACGTAACCACATGGGCCGAATTAAAGCGAATTTTAAGTCGACATTTTGCAGACCAGAGAGACGAGGCCTGTCTAAACAGAGATTTAGTCATGCTCCGTCAGCAAAACTCCGAGGGCCCAAATCAATTTTATGACCGAGTCCTTCACCTATTGAATCTTTTATGCTCGTATGTCAATACGCACGAAGCAACAGAGCACGCGAAAAATTTAAAACGAAATTTATACAACGAATTAGCGTTGAAAACCTTTTTATCAGGGCTCAAGGAGCCCCTGGGCACTACAATCAGATGTATGCGCCCTCCTGATCTCCCAACGGCTCTGCAATTCGTAAACGAGGAGGATAATATACGCTATTTCCAATCCAACACAAGACCCCAAAATTCTCCAAGACCATTCATGCAAAGAACACAAAATCAACAATTCCGAAAGCCACATTATAATTCTTTCAACGCCAATAATTCGTTTGCGTCGTTTCCAGCATCCCCTTTCAAACCTAATAGTTTTCAAAGCCAACAAGTATCTCCTTTTAATTCAAATAATTTCCAAAACCAGCATTCATCCCCTTTTAGGCAGAACAATTCACAAAGTCAGCAATATTCTCACAATCCCCGAAATTTTGGGCAAGGGCCCAATACGAATGTTTTCAGGCCTAATCAAAATAGACCCCTTCCGAAACCCGTTCCTATGAGTATATCTACACGAAATACTTCAAGATCATTCAAGCCCCAGTCAAACCAAAATTTTAGAAATTTTAATAGGTTCAATCATAATCAGAACCCAAATATTACTGTAGAAGAATTATATCATACCACTGAGGAATTTAATAATACCGAGAACGACATTGGAAATTATACGCCTCACAGTAATCAGAAACCCGCATGGGAACATCCGTCGCAAAGCGACCAGTATGCGATAAATGCAATGTCAGCAAATTCTTCAACAGAGGATGTGAACGTAAATTTTCCCATGTCGCACACGGCCGACAACGAAACGTAACACCTGAGATAATTCACGTAAACAATATTAGCACGAGCGAGCTATCGTACGTGACATTCCCTGAGAACGATTTGAAATTCTTAATTGATAGCGGTTCAACGAAATCTTTTATTAATCCGGACTTGGCTAATAAATATTTTAAAAATTACATTAAAGAAGATCCATTCATTGTATCCACTATATTTCAGCAGTCAGCTCATCGATATAGTGGAGATATACCAGCTTCAAAACTATTCAATTTACCAAGAAATACGCATATGAAATTTTACCTTTTTAAGTTCCACAATATATTTGACGGATTAATTGGAATAGATAACTTAAGAATTTTACAAGCCAAAATCGATTATAATCATGGATTTCTAACCACACCTCATGCCAAAATACCGCTAAAATTCTACAAAACGAAAAATCAGGTGAATAATGTCACGGTGAGCCCTCGTACTGAGCAAGTCATTAGAATAAGAACTAGTATTAAGGAGGGTAGTATAGTCATACCATATCAGAAACTAAATAATTGCGAAATCCCCAATTCGATATCGACAGCTAGAAACGGTGAAGCGCTTACCACAGTTACTAATAATTCATGTGAGCCTATCACCCTGGACCTGTCGGAACCATTTGAGGTGGAAAAATATGATAACTCGTATGACGACCTGGCCAAATTCGAGATAAACCATTTTAATGTAGATTTAGAATTAAAAAGAAAATTTGTTTGCTCCCAAGTTCGAACCGAACACTTGAATACAGAGGAGAAACAAAGCATTTTAAACTTATGCAATGAATTCGCAGATATTTTTTACCAAGAGGGTGAACCCCTTACGTTCACTAGCAAAATAAGGCATTCTATTAAAACCCTGGACGAACAGCCTGTATACGCAAAAACGTATAGGTATCCGTTCGTACACAAACAGGAGGTAGAAAATCAGATAGGAAAGATGCTAGAGCAAAACATAATAAGACCAAGTAACTCGCCATGGTCGGCCCCAATTTGGGTGGTGCCGAAAAAACAAGACGCGTCGGGCAAACAGAAGTGGAGAGTTTGCGTAGATTTCAGGAAGCTCAACGAAAAGACCATCGACGACAAATATCCTCTTCCCAACATCTCTGATCTGCTAGACAAGTTAGGGAAATGTCAATATTTCAGCACCCTAGACTTGGCTAGTGGATTCCATCAGATTGAGATGGAAGACAGTGATATAGAAAAAACAGCTTTCAGCACGGAACACGGGCACTTCGAGTATACGAGGATGCCTTTCGGCTTGAAAAACGCCCCTGCAACATTCCAGAGAGTTATGGACAACATCTTGAGGGGCATTCAAAATGAAAAGTGTCTCGTGTATTTAGATGATATAATCATATTTTCTACCTCACTGCAGGAACACTTAGAACGTCTCAGGTCCGTATTCAAAAGATTAAGGGAATCCAATTTTAAGATCCAGCTCGATAAGAGCGAATTTTTAAGAAGAGAAGTCGCATATTTGGGACATGTGGTGACGCCAGAGGGGGTAAAACCAAACCCAGATAAAGTTAAGGCGATTAGACGATACCCCATACCTACCACCACAAAACAGATAAAAGGATTCCTAGGGCTTCTAGGTTATTATAGAAAGTTCATAAATAATTTCGCAAAATTGACGAAACCTCTAACAAGATGTCTCAAAAAAGGAGTAAAGATCGAACACACTAAAGAGTTTTTAGATTGCTTCGAAACATGCAAGGAAATATTAATGAACGAGCCGATTCTGCAATATCCAGATCTGAGTAAACCGTTCAATCTCACGTGTGACGCAAGCAACGTGGCCCTGGGTGCCGTTTTGTCGCAAGGCCCCATAGGTCAAGACCTACCAGTGGCATACGCCTCAAGGACGCTAAATGATTCGGAGCAGAACTATTCCACCATAGAAAAGGAATGTCTATGTCTGGTATGGGCTACCAAATATTTCCGACCGTATTTGTTTGGTAGGAAATTCCGAATCATCACGGACCACAAGCCACTCCAATGGTTATTCAATTTAAAAGATCCATCCTCAAAACTCCTTAGGTGGCGCATTAAACTAGAGGAATATGAATACGAAATTATTTATAAGAAGGGAAAAGCGAATACCAATGCCGATGCACTTAGCCGGATTGAACTACACACTAAGGAAACAGATAATTTCGATAGTTTAGTAAAGTACATGGAGGAATTTAACGACTCGTTTCAAAATCGGAACGTCAAGGAAAATAATAGAGAGACAAGCGACACCCAACCAGATGACTTGGATCGACTTTCAATGGCAGCACAACCTGACCTAGATAGGATAGAAGGTCAAATGCTTGGACCAACACAGGAAGGCCATGAACCTGACGACGGAAATACCGCACATTCTAACGCCGAACAAAATCCTGTGGTCGGCATACCAATCCAAGAAACAGCTGTTAATTATGGCGCGAACCAGGTAATAATATCTCGAGTGTTCCATTCACCAGCCAAAACGAAAAAAGTTGTATTATTCGGGAAGAAGAGGAGATTTATCGTACAACTGTCAAAAAACAACTTTGAATATGATGTAATGAAATTTATAACGGAATATGTAGACCCCCAAAAACTGCACTGTCTCTACTTCGAAGAACCTGATATGTACCTGCAATTCAGTGAAGTTATTAGACAAAATTTCAAATGGCCATCCTTAAAATTTAAGAGATGCATGATCAAATTGATTGACGTAACGGAAGAAAGCGAGATACCAGAATTAATTCAAGCTTACCACGAGGGGAAAACGAACCATCGAGGTATTGAAGAAACGGAGCAAAGAATTAAAGGAAAATATTACTGGCCAAACATCAGGAATTCTATCCAAACGTATATCAATCAATGCGAGGTATGCCAACGAAGCAAATATGCACGAAACCCCATCAAAATGAAAATGAATATCACCCCAACAGCGACCAAACCATTCGAAATCATACATTTAGATACGTACACTTTAGAGAAAGCCAAATTTTTAACGATAATCGACAGCTTTTCTAAATACGCACAGGCGTACCAACTAAACTCTTTAGCGGCTTCAGAGATAGCGGACAACCTAGTTCTGTTCTTTTCCCATCATGGCATCCCAACACAAGTAATTGTAGATAACGGGACAGAATTCAAAAACGCAGTTATAACGGAACTATTGCAACTTCACAAAATTAATATTCATTTCTGTTCACCTGACCATCCCCAATCCAATGGAATGGTGGAACGACTACATTCAACCCTAACGGAGCATGTAAGACTTTTGGACAACCAAGGCCAACGAGAGACGCCCATAGCAAGGAAAATAAAGTACGCAATATTAGCGTACAATCATACAATACATTCCACGACAAATTTTAAACCTATTGACGTCATTAGTGGACACATTAGCAAAGAAGATCCTTTTAATATAAGCCTGGATCAAGTATTAATGACAAATTACGTGGCTGAGCACAAGGACCGAACTAAGGCATTATATTCAAAGTTGAATCAATCCCTGATGGAAGAAAAGGAAAAAAGAACAGAAAAATTAAACGAGAATAGGGATGAACCTACTATTTTTAAACCTGACACCCAGGCATACGTAGCGAGACATTCGAGAAGTAAATTAGGCAACACCTTCCAGAATCCGACAAAAATTGAAACTGTAAATCCAAACCGAAAAACGGTTTCGACAACAAACCAGGGAAAGGTTCACATGGACAATCTCAAACGCCCATTTAGGAATAGGTATAGTTTTCGCAAGGACGAATAGATTAAGTAGTATAAATACTTAAATATTAGAATGATAGTTAAACATATATATGCATACATATAGTTTTGTAATTATCTTTCAGTATCTGTACATATGTGCTGGGAGCGCCAGAAGTCATCGAAATCCGTGAAATAACAGACAACCCAGGTATCATGCCTATTAAAATAGGGAAAACCAAGGTTATACACCACACTTACATCTTGATTCACTATTACGAGTTAGACCCTATAATAAACCAAATAAAAGCATTGCGCGAACGAACTACAAACGTCTCAACATACTTAAATGTGACTACACAGTATGAAAAATACTCTGTTAGAATCGGAATTCCTTAGAAATGCTAAGATTTATCCGAGAGAGAGTTGAAAGAAAGTTGAGCGAGATCATTCCTCACACACCAAGAAAGAAGCGCGGACTAGTAAACGCATTAGGGTCAATATTTAAGGCGATATCGGGAAATTTAGACGCATCGGATGGAGAAAGGTACGATAATCTTATTAAACAACTAGAAATGAACCAACAGACATTGCAGACGGAAATAATAAATCAAGGTTCTCTATCCAACTCGTAGTAGAAA